>NW_027464922.1:107500-126591 GCF_043290135.1 Rhipicephalus microplus
CTCACTCAATCGCCATGTCTGTTTGCCACAGTTTTCCCGGTGGTGCCGCACCCGGGCTCGCCCCGGCTGACGCAGTTTTCGCGCCGCCCCGGCTGACGCGGTTTCGTGCCGCCCCGGCAGACGCGGTTTTCGCGCCGCCCCGGCTGACGCGGTTTCGTGCCGCCCCGGCAGACGCAGTTCGGACTTAGCACTTTTCGGCTGTGCCTGGCTGGCGGCCCACTCACTCGATCGCCATGTCTGTTTGCCACAGTTTTCCCGGTGGTGCCGCACCCGGGCTCGCCCCGGCAGACGCGTTTTTTTTTTTCTTTCGCCCCGGCTGACGCAGTTTTCGCGCCGCCCCGGCTGACGCGGTTTCGTGCCGCCCCGGCAGACGCGGTTTTTTGCGCCGCCCCGGCTGACGCGGTTTTTGCCGCCCCGGCTGACGCAGTTCGGACTTAGCACTTTTCGGCTGTGCCTGGCTGGCGGCCCACTCACTCGATCGCCATGTCTGTTTGCCACAGTTTTCCCGGTGGTGCCGCACCCGGGCTCGCCCCGGCTGACGCAGTTTTCGCGCCGCCCCGGCTGACGCGGTTTCGTGCCGCCCCGGCAGACGCGGTTTTCGCGCCGCCCCGGCTGACGCGGTTTCGTGCCGCCCCGGCAGACGCAGTTCGGACTTAGCACTTTTCGGCTGTGCCTGGCTGGCGGCCCACTCACTCGATCGCCATGTCTGTTTGCCACAGTTTTCCCGGTGGTGCCGCACCCGGGCTCGCCCCGGCTGACGCAGTTTTCGCGCCGCCCCGGCTGACGCGGTTTCGTGCCGCCCCGGCAGACGCGGTTTTCGCGCCGCCCCGGCTGACGCGGTTTCGTGCCGCCCCGGCAGACGCAGTTCGGACTTAGCACTTTTCGGCTGTGCCTGGCTGGCGGCCCACTCACTCGATCGCCATGTCTGTTTGCCACAGTTTTCCCGGTGGTGCCGCACCCGGGCTCGCCCCGGCAGACGCGTTTTTTTTTTTCTTTCGCCCCGGCTGACGCAGTTTTCGCGCCGCCCCGGCTGACGCGGTTTCGTGCCGCCCCGGCAGACGCGGTTTTTTTGCACCGCCCCGGCTGACGCGGTTTTTGCCGCCCCGGCTGACGCAGTTCGGACTTGGCACTTTTCGGCTGTGCCTGGCTGGCGGCCCACTCACTCGATCGCCATGTCTGTTTGCCACAGTTTTCCCGGTGGTGCCGCACCCGGGCTCGCCCCGGCTGACGCAGTTTTCGCGCCGCCCCGGCTGACGCGGTTTCGTGCCGCCCCGGCAGACGCGGTTTTCGCGCCGCCCCGGCTGACGCGGTTTTTGCGTCGCCCCGGCTGACACGGTTCGGACTTTGCACTTTTCGGCTGTGCCTGGCTGGCGGCCCACTCACTCGATCGCCATGTCTGTTTGCCACAGTTTTCCCGGTGGTGCCGCACCCGGGCTCGCCCCGGCTGACGCAGTTTTCGCGCCGCCCCGGCTGACGCGGTTTCGTGCCGCCCCGGCAGACGCGGTTTTCGCGCCGCCCCGGCTGACGCGGTTTCGTGCCGCCCCGGCAGACGCAGTTCGGACTTAGCACTTTTCGGCTGTGCCTGGCTGGCGGCCCACTCACTCGATCGCCATGTCTGTTTGCCACAGTTTTCCCGGTGGTGCCGCACCCGGGCTCGCCCCGGCTGACGCAGTTTTCGCGCCGCCCCGGCTGACGCGGTTTCGTGCCGCCCCGGCAGACGCGGTTTTCGCGCCGCCCCGGCTGACGCGGTTTCGTGCCGCCCCGGCAGACGCAGTTCGGACTTAGCACTTTTCGGCTGTGCCTGGCTGGCGGCCCACTCACTCAATCGCCATGTCTGTTTGCCACAGTTTTCCCGGTGGTGCCGCACCCGGGCTCGCCCCGGCTGACGCAGTTTTCGCGCCGCCCCGGCTGACGCGGTTTCGTGCCGCCCCGGCAGACGCGGTTTTCGCGCCGCCCCGGCTGACGCGGTTTCGTGCCGCCCCGGCAGACGCAGTTCGGACTTAGCACTTTTCGGCTGTGCCTGGCTGGCGGCCCACTCACTCGATCGCCATGTCTGTTTGCCACAGTTTTCCCGGTGGTGCCGCACCCGGGCTCGCCCCGGCAGACGCGTTTTTTTTTTTTCTTTCGCCCCGGCTGACGCAGTTTTCGCGCCGCCCCGGCTGACGCGGTTTCGTGCCGCCCCGGCAGACGCGGTTTTTTGCGCCGCCCCGGCTGACGCGGTTTTTGCCGCCCCGGCTGACGCAGTTCGGACTTAGCACTTTTCGGCTGTGCCTGGCTGGCGGCCCACTCACTCGATCGCCATGTCTGTTTGCCACAGTTTTCCCGGTGGTGCCGCACCCGGGCTCGCCCCGGCTGACGCAGTTTTCGCGCCGCCCCGGCTGACGCGGTTTCGTGCCGCCCCGGCAGACGCGGTTTTCGCGCCGCCCCGGCTGACGCGGTTTCGTGCCGCCCCGGCAGACGCAGTTCGGACTTAGCACTTTTCGGCTGTGCCTGGCTGGCGGCCCACTCACTCGATCGCCATGTCTGTTTGCCACAGTTTTCCCGGTGGTGCCGCACCCGGGCTCGCCCCGGCTGACGCAGTTTTCGCGCCGCCCCGGCTGACGCGGTTTCGTGCCGCCCCGGCAGACGCGGTTTTCGCGCCGCCCCGGCTGACGCGGTTTCGTGCCGCCCCGGCAGACGCAGTTCGGACTTAGCACTTTTCGGCTGTGCCTGGCTGGCGGCCCACTCACTCGATCGCCATGTCTGTTTGCCACAGTTTTCCCGGTGGTGCCGCACCCGGGCTCGCCCCGGCAGACGCGTTTTTTTTTTTCTTTCGCCCCGGCTGACGCAGTTTTCGCGCCGCCCCGGCTGACGCGGTTTCGTGCCGCCCCGGCAGACGCGGTTTTTTTGCACCGCCCCGGCTGACGCGGTTTTTGCCGCCCCGGCTGACGCAGTTCGGACTTGGCACTTTTTGGCTGAGCCTGGCTGGTGGCCCACTCACTCGATCGCCATGTCTGTTAGCCACAGTTTTCCCGGTGGTGCCGCACCCGGGCTCGCCCCGGCTGACGCAGTTTTCGCGCCGCCCCGGCAGACGCGGTTTTCGCGCCGCCCCGGCTGACGCGGTTTTTGCCGCCCCGGCTGACGCAGTTCGGACTTGGCACTTTTTGGGCTGAGCCTGGCTGGCGGCCCACTCACTCGATCGCCATGTCTGTTTGCCACAGTCTTCCCGGTGGTGCCGCACCCGGGCTCGCCCCGGCAGACGCGTTTTTTTTTTCTTTCGCCCCGGCAGACGTGGTTCCCCCCCCCCCCCCTTTTCGCTCGCCCCGGCTGACGAGGTTTTCGCGCCGCCCCGGCTGACGCAGTTTTCGCGCCGCCCCGGCTGACGCGGTTTCGTGCCGCCCCGGCTGACGCGGTTTTCGCGCCGCCCCGGCTGACGCGGTTTTTGCGTCGCCCCGGCTGACACGGTTCGGACTTTGCACTTTTCGGCTGTGCCTGGCTGGCGGCCCACTCACTCGATCGCCATGTCTGTTTGCCACAGTTTTCCCGGTGGTGCCGCACCCGGGCTCGCCCCGGCTGACGCAGTTTTCGCGCCGCCCCGGCTGACGCGGTTTCGTGCCGCCCCGGCAGACGCGGTTTTCGCGCCGCCCCGGCTGACGCGGTTTCGTGCCGCCCCGGCAGACGCAGTTCGGACTTAGCACTTTTCGGCTGTGCCTGGCTGGCGGCCCACTCACTCGATCGCCATGTCTGTTTGCCACAGTTTTCCCGGTGGTGCCGCACCCGGGCTCGCCCCGGCTGACGCAGTTTTCGCGCCGCCCCGGCTGACGCGGTTTCGTGCCGCCCCGGCAGACGCGGTTTTCGCGCCGCCCCGGCTGACGCGGTTTCGTGCCGCCCCGGCAGACGCAGTTCGGACTTAGCACTTTTCGGCTGTGCCTGGCTGGCGGCCCACTCACTCGATCGCCATGTCTGTTTGCCACAGTTTTCCCGGTGGTGCCGCACCCGGGCTCGCCCCGGCAGACGCGTTTTTTTTTTTTTCTTTCGCCCCGGCTGACGCAGTTTTCGCGCCGCCCCGGCTGACGCGGTTTCGTGCCGCCCCGGCAGACGCGGTTTTTTGCGCCGCCCCGGCTGACGCGGTTTTTGCCGCCCCGGCTGACGCAGTTCGGACTTAGCACTTTTCGGCTGTGCCTGGCTGGCGGCCCACTCACTCGATCGCCATGTCTGTTTGCCACAGTTTTCCCGGTGGTGCCGCACCCGGGCTCGCCCCGGCTGACGCAGTTTTCGCGCCGCCCCGGCTGACGCGGTTTCGTGCCGCCCCGGCAGACGCGGTTTTCGCGCCGCCCCGGCTGACGCGGTTTCGTGCCGCCCCGGCAGACGCAGTTCGGACTTAGCACTTTTCGGCTGTGCCTGGCTGGCGGCCCACTCACTCGATCGCCATGTCTGTTTGCCACAGTTTTCCCGGTGGTGCCGCACCCGGGCTCGCCCCGGCTGACGCAGTTTTCGCGCCGCCCCGGCTGACGCGGTTTCGTGCCGCCCCGGCAGACGCGGTTTTCGCGCCGCCCCGGCTGACGCGGTTTCGTGCCGCCCCGGCAGACGCAGTTCGGACTTAGCACTTTTCGGCTGTGCCTGGCTGGCGGCCCACTCACTCGATCGCCATGTCTGTTTGCCACAGTTTTCCCGGTGGTGCCGCACCCGGGCTCGCCCCGGCAGACGCGTTTTTTTTTTTCTTTCGCCCCGGCTGACGCAGTTTTCGCGCCGCCCCGGCTGACGCGGTTTCGTGCCGCCCCGGCAGACGCGGTTTTTTTGCGCCGCCCCGGCTGACGCGGTTTTTGCCGCCCCGGCTGACGCAGTTCGGACTTGGCACTTTTTGGCTGAGCCTGGCTGGTGGCCCACTCACTCGATCGCCATGTCTGTTAGCCACAGTTTTCCCGGTGGTGCCGCACCCGGGCTCGCCCCGGCTGACGCAGTTTTCGCGCCGCCCCGGCAGACGCGGTTTTCGCGCCGCCCCGGCTGACGCGGTTTTTGCCGCCCCGGCTGACGCAGTTCGGACTTGGCACTTTTTGGGCTGAGCCTGGCTGGCGGCCCACTCACTCGATCGCCATGTCTGTTTGCCACAGTCTTCCCGGTGGTGCCGCACCCGGGCTCGCCCCGGCAGACGCGTTTTTTTTTTCTTTCGCCCCGGCAGACGTGGTTCCCCCCCCCCCTTTTCGCTCGCCCCGGCTGACGAGGTTTTCGCGCCGCCCCGGCTGACGCAGTTTTCGCGCCGCCCCGGCTGACGCGGTTTCGTGCCGCCCCGGCTGACGCGGTTTTCGCGCCGCCCCGGCTGACGCGGTTTTTGCGTCGCCCCGGCTGACACGGTTCGGACTTTGCACTTTTCGGCTGTGCCTGGCTGGCGGCCCACTCACTCGATCGCCATGTCTGTTTGCCACAGTTTTCCCGGTGGTGCCGCACCCGGGCTCGCCCCGGCAGACGCGTTTTTTTTTTTTTCTTTCGCCCCGGCTGACGCAGTTTTCGCGCCGCCCCGGCTGACGCGGTTTCGTGCCGCCCCGGCAGACGCGGTTTTTTGCGCCGCCCCGGCTGACGCGGTTTTTGCCGCCCCGGCTGACGCAGTTCGGACTTAGCACTTTTCGGCTGTGCCTGGCTGGCGGCCCACTCACTCGATCGCCATGTCTGTTTGCCACAGTTTTCCCGGTGGTGCCGCACCCGGGCTCGCCCCGGCTGACGCAGTTTTCGCGCCGCCCCGGCTGACGCGGTTTCGTGCCGCCCCGGCAGACGCGGTTTTCGCGCCGCCCCGGCTGACGCGGTTTCGTGCCGCCCCGGCAGACGCAGTTCGGACTTAGCACTTTTCGGCTGTGCCTGGCTGGCGGCCCACTCACTCGATCGCCATGTCTGTTTGCCACAGTTTTCCCGGTGGTGCCGCACCCGGGCTCGCCCCGGCTGACGCAGTTTTCGCGCCGCCCCGGCTGACGCGGTTTCGTGCCGCCCCGGCAGACGCGGTTTTCGCGCCGCCCCGGCTGACGCGGTTTCGTGCCGCCCCGGCAGACGCAGTTCGGACTTAGCACTTTTCGGCTGTGCCTGGCTGGCGGCCCACTCACTCGATCGCCATGTCTGTTTGCCACAGTTTTCCCGGTGGTGCCGCACCCGGGCTCGCCCCGGCTGACGCAGTTTTCGCGCCGCCCCGGCTGACGCGGTTTCGTGCCGCCCCGGCAGACGCGGTTTTCGCGCCGCCCCGGCTGACGCGGTTTCGTGCCGCCCCGGCAGACGCAGTTCGGACTTAGCACTTTTCGGCTGTGCCTGGCTGGCGGCCCACTCACTCGATCGCCATGTCTGTTTGCCACAGTTTTCCCGGTGGTGCCGCACCCGGGCTCGCCCCGGCAGACGCGTTTTTTTTTTTCTTTCGCCCCGGCTGACGCAGTTTTCGCGCCGCCCCGGCTGACGCGGTTTCGTGCCGCCCCGGCAGACGCGGTTTTTTTGCACCGCCCCGGCTGACGCGGTTTTTGCCGCCCCGGCTGACGCAGTTCGGACTTGGCACTTTTTGGCTGAGCCTGGCTGGTGGCCCACTCACTCGATCGCCATGTCTGTTAGCCACAGTTTTCCCGGTGGTGCCGCACCCGGGCTCGCCCCGGCTGACGCAGTTTTCGCGCCGCCCCGGCAGACGCGGTTTTCGCGCCGCCCCGGCTGACGCGGTTTTTGCCGCCCCGGCTGACGCAGTTCGGACTTGGCACTTTTTGGGCTGAGCCTGGCTGGCGGCCCACTCACTCGATCGCCATGTCTGTTTGCCACAGTCTTCCCGGTGGTGCCGCACCCGGGCTCGCCCCGGCAGACGCGTTTTTTTTTTCTTTCGCCCCGGCAGACGTGGTTCCCCCCCCCCCCCCCCTTTTCGCTCGCCCCGGCTGACGAGGTTTTCGCGCCGCCCCGGCTGACGCAGTTTTCGCGCCGCCCCGGCTGACGCGGTTTCGTGCCGCCCCGGCTGACGCGGTTTTCGCGCCGCCCCGGCTGACGCGGTTTTTGCGTCGCCCCGGCTGACACGGTTCGGACTTTGCACTTTTCGGCTGTGCCTGGCTGGCGGCCCACTCACTCGATCGCCATGTCTGTTTGCCACAGTTTTCCCGGTGGTGCCGCACCCGGGCTCGCCCCGGCTGACGCAGTTTTCGCGCCGCCCCGGCTGACGCGGTTTCGTGCCGCCCCGGCAGACGCGGTTTTCGCGCCGCCCCGGCTGACGCGGTTTCGTGCCGCCCCGGCAGACGCAGTTCGGACTTAGCACTTTTCGGCTGTGCCTGGCTGGCGGCCCACTCACTCGATCGCCATGTCTGTTTGCCACAGTTTTCCCGGTGGTGCCGCACCCGGGCTCGCCCCGGCTGACGCAGTTTTCGCGCCGCCCCGGCTGACGCGGTTTCGTGCCGCCCCGGCAGACGCGGTTTTCGCGCCGCCCCGGCTGACGCGGTTTCGTGCCGCCCCGGCAGACGCAGTTCGGACTTAGCACTTTTCGGCTGTGCCTGGCTGGCGGCCCACTCACTCGATCGCCATGTCTGTTTGCCACAGTTTTCCCGGTGGTGCCGCACCCGGGCTCGCCCCGGCAGACGCGTTTTTTTTTTTCTTTCGCCCCGGCTGACGCAGTTTTCGCGCCGCCCCGGCTGACGCGGTTTCGTGCCGCCCCGGCAGACGCGGTTTTTTGCGCCGCCCCGGCTGACGCGGTTTTTGCCGCCCCGGCTGACGCAGTTCGGACTTAGCACTTTTCGGCTGTGCCTGGCTGGCGGCCCACTCACTCGATCGCCATGTCTGTTTGCCACAGTTTTCCCGGTGGTGCCGCACCCGGGCTCGCCCCGGCTGACGCAGTTTTCGCGCCGCCCCGGCTGACGCGGTTTCGTGCCGCCCCGGCAGACGCGGTTTTCGCGCCGCCCCGGCTGACGCGGTTTCGTGCCGCCCCGGCAGACGCAGTTCGGACTTAGCACTTTTCGGCTGTGCCTGGCTGGCGGCCCACTCACTCGATCGCCATGTCTGTTTGCCACAGTTTTCCCGGTGGTGCCGCACCCGGGCTCGCCCCGGCTGACGCAGTTTTCGCGCCGCCCCGGCTGACGCGGTTTCGTGCCGCCCCGGCAGACGCGGTTTTCGCGCCGCCCCGGCTGACGCGGTTTCGTGCCGCCCCGGCAGACGCAGTTCGGACTTAGCACTTTTCGGCTGTGCCTGGCTGGCGGCCCACTCACTCGATCGCCATGTCTGTTTGCCACAGTTTTCCCGGTGGTGCCGCACCCGGGCTCGCCCCGGCAGACGCAGTTTTCGCGCCGCCCCGGCAGACGCGGTTTTCGCGCCGCCCCGGCTGACGCGGTTTTTGCCGCCCCGGCTGACGCAGTTCGGACTTGGCACTTTTTGGGCTGAGCCTGGCTGGCGGCCCACTCACTCGATCGCCATGTCTGTTTGCCACAGTCTTCCCGGTGGTGCCGCACCCGGGCTCGCCCCGGCAGACGCGTTTTTTTTTCTTTCGCCCCGGCAGACGTGGTTCCCCCCCCCCTTTTCGCTCGCCCCGGCTGACGAGGTTTTCGCGCCGCCCCGGCTGACGCAGTTTTCGCGCCGCCCCGGCTGACGCGGTTTCGTGCCGCCCCGGCTGACGCGGTTTTCGCGCCGCCCCGGCTGACGCGGTTTTTGCGTCGCCCCGGCTGACACGGTTCGGACTTTGCACTTTTCGGCTGTGCCTGGCTGGCGGCCCACTCACTCGATCGCCATGTCTGTTTGCCACAGTTTTCCCGGTGGTGCCGCACCCGGGCTTGCCCCGGCAGACGCGTTTTTTTTTTTTCTTTTCGCCCCGGCTGACGCAGTTTTCGCCCCGCCCCGGCTGACGCGGTTTCGTGCCGCCCCGGCAGACGCGGTTTTTTGCGCCGCCCCGGCTGACGCGGTTTTTGCCGCCCCGGCTGACGCAGTTCGGACTTTGCACTTTTTGGCTGAGCCTGGCTGGCGGCCCACTCACTCGATCGCCATGTCTGTTTGCCACAGTTTTCCCGGTGGTGCCGCACCCGGGCTCGCCCCGGCAGACGCGTTTTTTTTTTCCTTCGCCCCGGCAGACGTGGTTCCCCCCCCCCCCTCCGTCTTTCTTTTTGTTTTTTTTTTCGCCGCGGCTGAAGTGGATTTTTCGGTGCCTCGACGCCCCGGTAGTCGCGGTTTTTCCGTTTCCGCACGGCCCCGGCTGACGCTGCTCGGTCACAGTCGCCTTTTGTGAGGATTGCAGACTTCTTGAGCGCGGGTGTTTTTTTTTTGTTGTTGTTGTTGTTTTATTACGCATTCGCTCCAGCAGACGCTGTTTAGACTTTTTGTTTCCTCTTTTATCCTGCGACGAGGTGACGAGGTTTATTCGGTGCCCCGCCGCCCCGGCTGAAGTGATTTTTCCTGTCCCGTGCCGCCCCGGCTGACGCGGTTGGGACTTCGCGTTTGTTCGGCCGCCACGGGTTTTGGCGCACTCGCTCGGTTGCTTGTTGTTGCCACTTGTTGCGAACCCAGGTTTCTTGAGCGAGCGCGGGCGTTTTTTCTTCCTTTCTTTCTTTGTTCTATGTGTTAGCGAATCGGCCTTTAATATCACACGAGGACTCACAACCAACAATTTTCAGTTTGAAGTGTAAAAAATCTGCAGGTGTTGACGTAACTGACTTGCCCCGTACCCTTGAGTACATCCATGAAGTTCTCGTAGTACTACTAAATCGCATTATTCCAAGTGGAGAAATTCCCATAAACTTGCAAACCTCTACACGAAAATCGGTGCGCGTGATAAAGTTGAAAATTATCGTCCGATATCAAATGTGCCTTCTATAACACAAATTCTAGGAAAAAAAAAAAAAAACACTTGTTCGCCGTTCTCTGCGCCGTGACTGGCAGCACTCCGGCGAAGCGAAACGGGGTCGATTCGAGCACGATATCGGCGTCTTTCGACGTGCTCGCCGGCGACCGTCGCACGAGTACGTCGCACGAGCGCGTCTGCCGGGGCGCCGTTTGCGAAGCCGACGCAAAAGTGGGAACCGCCGCTCGGATGATCGCCGCTTTCGGCAGAGTGAGTGTTGGCACTCCGGGGAAGCGAAACAGCGTGAATGCGCCCACGAAATCGGCGTATTTTGAAGTGCCCGCCGGCGACCGTCGCACGAGTACGGTAAACCGCGTCAGCCGGGGCGTAGTTCGGGACGCCGACGAAAAAGTGGGAAGCGCAACTCGGATCTTCGCCGTTTTTGCAGGAGTGAGTGGCGGCCCTCCTGCGAGACCAAGAAGCATCGATTCGTGCACGAATTCGGCGCCTTTCGACGTGATCGCCGGCGACCGTCGCTCGAGTAGGGCAAACCGCGTCTGCCGGGGCGGGCTTCGGGACGCCGATGCGAAAGTGGGAAACGCTGCTCGGATGTTCGCCGTTTTTGGCCGAGTGAGTGCTGGCACTCGGGCGAAGCCAAACGGGGCCGATTACGGCACGATATCGGCGTCTTTCGACGTGCCCGGCGGCGACCGTCGCACGAGTACGGTAAACCGCGTCAGCCCGGGCGGAGTTCGGGACGCCGATGCGAAAGTGGAGAACGCCGCTCGGATCTTCGCCGTTTTTGGAGGAGTGAGTGGCGGCACTCCGGAGAAGCCAAGGAGCGCCAATTAGCGCACGATATCGGCGTCTTTCGACGCGCTCGCCGGCGACCGTCGAACGAGTAGGGCAAACCGCGTCTGCCGGGGCGGGGTTTACGACGCCGACGCAAAAGTGGGAACCGCCGCTCGGATGTTGGCCGTTTTTGGCAGAGTGAGTGCTGGCACACCGGCGACGCGAAAGAGCGCGAAAGCGCCCACGAAAGTGGCGTATTTGGACGTGCTTGACGGCGACCGCTGCAGGAGTACGAAAAACCACGTCAGCCGGGGCGAGCGACCCACGGCGGTCTGGGTGCTTATCGCTGCTATTATAGGGGCACCCCGGCAGACGCAGAAAAAAAAAATTTTTTTTCGACCTTCTTTTTTGCTGGTCGAGCTCGGGTAACCCAGGTCGCAATGGGAGCCGCGCACGAAAGCGGCGTCGCGAGACGCGTTCGCGGTCGCTAGTCGCACGAGCTCGGCAACCGCGTCAGCCGGCGCGGAGTTCGGGATGCCGACAGCTAAGTGGGTACCGCTGCTCGGATGTTCGCCGTTTTTGGCCGAGTGAGTGCTGGCACTCCGGCGAAGCGAAACGGGGCCGATTCGGGCACGATATCGGCGTATTTCGACGTGCTCGCCGGCGACCGTCGCACGAGTACGGCAAAGCGCGTCTGCCGGGGCGAGGTTTGCGATGCCGACGAAAAAGTGGGAAGCGCCGCTCGGATCTTCGCCGTTTTTGCAGGAGTGAGTGGCGGCCCTCCTGCGAGACCAAGAAGCATCGACTCGCGCACGATATCGGTGTCTTTCGACGTGCCCGCCGGCCACCGCCGCACGAGTACGGCAAACCGCGTATGCCGGGGCGGGGTTGGCGACGCCGACGCAAAAGTGGGAACCGCCACTAGGATGTTCGCCGTTTTTGGCAGAGTGAGTGCTGGCACACCGGCGACGCGAAAGAGCGCGAAAGCGCCCACGAAAGTGGCGTATTTGGACGTGCTTGACGGCGACCGCTGCAGGAGTACGAAAAACCACGTCAGCCGGGGCGAGCGACCCACGGCGGTCTGGGTGCTTATCGCTGCTATTATAGGGGCACCCCGGCAGACGCAGAAAAAAAAAATTTTTTTTCGACCTTCTTTTTTGCTGGTCGAGCTCGGGTAACCCAGGTCGCAATGGGAGCCGCGCACGAAAGCGGCGTCGCGAGACGCGTTCGCGGTCGCTAGTCGCACGAGCTCGGCAACCGCGTCAGCCGGCGCGGAGTTCGGGATGCCGACGGCTAAGTGGGTACCGCTGCTCGGATGTTCGCCGTTTTTGGCCGAGTGAGTGCTGGCACTCCGGCGAAGCGAAACGGGGCCGATTCGGGCACGATATCGGCGTATTTCGACGTGCTCGCCGGCGACCGTCGCACGAGTACGGCAAAGCGCGTCTGCCGGGGCGAGGTTTGCGATGCCGACGAAAAAGTGGGAAGCGCCGCTCGGATCTTCGCCGTTTTTGCAGGAGTGAGTGGCGGCCCTCCTGCGAGACCAAGAAGCATCGACTCGCGCACGATATCGGTGTCTTTCGACGTGCCCGCCGGCCACCGCCGCACGAGTACGGCAAACCGCGTATGCCGGGGCGGGGTTGGCGACGCCGACGCAAAAGTGGGAACCGCCACTAGGATGTTCGCCGTTTTTGGCAGAGTGAGTGCTGGCACTCCGGCGAAGCGAAAGAGCGCGAATGCGCCCACGAAAGTGGCGTGTTTGGACGTGCTTGACGACGACCACCGCAGGAAAACGAAAAACCACGTCAGCCGGGGCGAGCGACCCATGGCGGTCTGGGTGCTTATCGCTGCTATTATAGGGGCACCCCGGCAGACGCAAAAAAAAAAAAATTTTTTTTCGACATTCTTTCTTGCTCGTCGACCTCGGGTGACCCAGGTCGCAGTGGGAGCCGCGCACGAAAGCGGCGTCGCGAGACGGCTTCGCGGTCGCTAGTCGCACGAGCTCGGCAACCGCGTCTGCCGGGGCGGAGTTCGGGACGCCGACGGCTAAGTGGGAACCGCCGCTCGGATGTTCGCCGTTTGTGGCCGAGTGAGTGCTGGCACTCCGGCGAAGCCAAACGGGGCCGATTCCGGCACGATATCGGCGTCTTTCTACGTGCTCGCCGGCGACCGTCGCACGAGTACGGCAAAGTGCGTCTGCCGGGGCGGGGTTTGCGACGCGTACGCAATAGTGAGAACCGTCGCTCGGATGTTCGTCGTCTTTCGCCGAGCCAGTGCTGGCACTCCGGCGAAGCCGAACGGAGCCGATTCGGGCACGATATCGGCGTCTTTCCACGTGCTCGCCGGCGACCGTCGCACGAGTACGGTAAACCGCGTCAGCCGGGGCGGAGTTCGGGACGCCGATGCGAAAGTGGGAAGCGCCGCTCGGATCTTCGCCGTTTTTGGAGGAGTCAGTGGCGGCACTCCGGTGAAGCCAAGGTGCGCCAATTCGCGCACGATATCGGCGTCTTTCGACGTGCCCGCCGGCCACCGTCGCACGAGTACGGCAAACCTCGTCTGCCGGGGCGGGGTTTGCGACGCCGACGCAAAAGTGGGAACCGCCGCTCGGATGTTCGCCGTTTTTGGCAGAGTGAGTGCTGGCACTCCGGCGAAGCGAAAGAGCGTGAATGCGCCCACGAAAGTAGCGTATTTGGACGTGCTTGACGGCGACCGCCGCAGGAGTACGAAAAACCACGTCAGCCGGGGCGAGCGACCCACGGCGGTCTGGGTGCTTATCGCTGCTATTATAGGGGCACCCCGGCAGACGCAGAAAGAAAAAAAAAAAAAAAATGGGGACATGGCGTGCGTCACCGTGCGGCTTCGCAGCGTTGCCGAAGTCGCCGAGCCCTTCGACTGAGCCGAACGGCGGACAGGGAACGTTGGTCGGCCGTTCTAACCTGTCGGTGCCACGCCGAGACGTCGTTAAGGAAAACCGCGTCGTGGGCCTCTACGACGCCGTCGAGTCGTTGTACGTTTGGTGTCCAGCGTGTCGGCGGCGAGTAGCGGACACGTCGTTCACGACTTCGGTCTTTCGCAGTCGACGCGAACTTGCGGAGAGTCGTGGTGCCTCACGTTTTCGGCAGAAACCGCGGCGGAATTTTCCCGTGCGTGCGCGCACGACCTCGGTGCTGTGCCGTCAGCGTAGTGTTGCACAAACTCGTGGCCTACCCAAGGTGCGGTACGTTTGCGGCCGTATCCTCGGTGGGAATTTCGTGAGTAGGGTCGCAAATTCTACGACCTCGGCGGGTTTGAGAGCGACGTAGACTTGTGGCACGCTCAACGTGCCACACGTTTCGGGGCACACCCGCGGTGAAATTTTCTCGAGTACGCTCGTATTAGTGCCCAAGGAGGTCTGGGTACTTATCGCTGCTATTATGTGGGGGTTCTCGTGAGCGGCGTACGCGAAAGCGACCGGGTGTCTGATATGCGGCGGGCTTCGGCCTCGTCAAGCGTGTCCTCGGGTCTGCTCCAGGGGAATCCACGGCAGTCGTCTGCAGCCTCATCCGCTTGATGCGTTAGGGGCTGGTTGTCGGACGGTGCCGTTTTACCACGATATCGAGGTGTGTTCCGTGTCGTCCTCGGGCGATTCAGATGCGAAAGCGCCGAAGACGCGGGCGTGACCCGTCGTCTGGCGGCTTTGCAGTCTCGGCTCCGTTGCTAGTTCCGGCCGGTCCACCGACAGTGCAGCGGGCTTGGGCAACCCGCACGGCGCGACCGAGTCGATGCAACGAAAAAGAGCGAGCATGAACGTGCTTCTTGCCGCACGGCTCCCACTCGTCTTTCGGGAAGGTTGTGCCGTAGCGAGCTCGAACGCCGTCATCTCGGAGTGCAAAATAAGCGTGTTGGGGCGCCTGAAGGTGGCCTCCGCCGCACACAGACTGCGTCCGGCCCGCCGAAGGCGAGGACGGACGCGCAGTCGAACGATTACCTGGTTGATCCTGCCAGTAATCATATGCTTGTCTCAAAGATTAAGCCATGCATGTCTAAGTACATGCCGAAATAAGGCGAAACCGCGAATGGCTCATTAAATCAGTTATGGTTCCTTAGATCGTTTCTTCCTACTTGGATAACTGTGGCAATTCTAGAGCTAATACATGCAGTGAGCCTGGAGCCCTTTGGGTAACGGGTGCTTTTATTAGACCAAGATCGATCGGGTTTCGGCCCGTATTGTGTGGTGACTCTGGATAACTTTGTGCTGATCGCATGGCCACGAGCCGGCGACGTTTCTTTCAAGTGTCTGCCTTATCAACTTTCGATGGTAGGTTACTTGCTTACCATGGTTGTTACGGGTAACGGAGAATCAGGGTTCGATTCCGGAGAGGGAGCCTGAGAAACGGCTACCACATCCAAGGAAGGCAGCAGGCGCGCAAATTACCCACTCCCGGCACGGGGAGGTAGTGACGAAAAATAACAATACGGGACTCTTTTGAGGCCCCGTAATTGAAATGAGTACACTCTAAATCCTTTAACGAGGATCAATTGGAGGGCAAGTCTGGTGCCAGCAGCCGCGGTAATTCCAGCTCCAATAGCGTATACTAAAGCTGCTGCGGTTAAAAAGCTCGTAGTTGGATCTCAGTTCCAGACGAGTAGTGCATCTACCCGATGCGACGGCTCGGACTGAACATCATGCCGGTTCTTTCTTGGTGCACTTCATTGTGTGCCTCGAGATGGCCGGTGCTTTTACTTTGAAAAAATTAGAGTGCTCAACGCAGGCGAGTCGCCTGAATAAACTTGCATGGAATAATAGAACAAGACCTCGTTTCTGTTCTGTTGGTTTTTGGAATACGAGGTAATGATTAAGAGGGACGGACGGGGGCATTCGTATTGCGGCGCTAGAGGTGAAATTCTTGGACCGTCGCAAGACGAACTACTGCGAAAGCATTTGCCAAGAATGTTTTCATTGATCAAGAACGAAAGTCAGAGGTTCGAAGGCGATCAGATACCGCCCTAGTTCTGACCATAAACGATGCCAACCAGCGATCCGCCTGAGTTACTCAAATGACTCGGCGGGCAGCTTCCGGGAAACCAAAGTATTTGGGTTCCGGGGGAAGTATGGTTGCAAAGCTGAAACTTAAAGGAATTGACGGAAGGGCACCACCAGGAGTGGAGCCTGCGGCTTAATTTGACTCAACACGGGAAAACTTACCCGGCCCGGACACTGGGAGGATTGACAGATTGAGAGCTCTTTCTTGATTCGGTGGATGGTGGTGCATGGCCGTTCTTAGTTGGTGGAGCGATTTGTCTGGTTAATTCCGATAACGAACGAGACTCTAGCCTATTAAATAGGTGCGGGGTTCCCAGCACCTTACAACCTTCTTAGAGGGACAAGCGGCTCCTAGCCGCACGAAACAGAGCAATAACAGGTCTGTGATGCCCTTAGATGTCCGGGGCCGCACGCGCGCTACACTGAAGGAAGCAGCGTGTCTTTATCCCTGTCTGAAAAGACTGGGTAACCCGTGGAACTTCTTTCGTGATTGGGATAGGGGCTTGCAATTGTTCCCCTTGAACGAGGAATTCCCAGTAAGCGCGAGTCATAAGCTCGCGTTGATTACGTCCCTGCCCTTTGTACACACCGCCCGTCGCTACTACCGATTGAATGATTTAGTGAGGTCTTCGGACCGATGTCCGGCGCGGCCTTTCGGTTGCGCCGGTCTGTTGGAAAGATGACCAAACTTGATCATTTAGAGGAAGTAAAAGTCGTAACAAGGTTTCCGTAGGTGAACCTGCGGAAGGATCATTAACGGATTGTGAAGGGTGAGCGCCTCAGCTGCGTCTGCGCCCGACACTTTCTGCCGCTGACCCCGTTTGGACGCGGGGTCGGCTTTTCCCCACGGGGCTGCCTGAATGTGGAGCGGCACCCCGTGACAAATTGTTGCGCCCAGCGGACGCCAACACCGCGACCTTGGACGGTCGGCCAGGTGGCGGACGCGGGTACAAACGGCGCAACGCACTCATAGGTCGGCTTTCGACCCGCCACTGCACCGTGGCTCGAAGCGCTCGAAATGCGCGACCCGACCGCTGCGGGACCGCCTAGTACTGTAAACAGGAGCGGCGGAGCGCGAACGGCGAGTCGTGGTTACGTCGGTAGAAGGCGAGGCTGCGCGTTCCCGAAACGCCAGCCGAGTGCCCTCCCGACCGTTCGAGCGTGCAAGAACGAGACCCGACAATCGCGCGGCGACTGCCAAGTACGAGAGGAACGGCACAAGCGTCGGCGGTCGGTCAAGGAACTGGCGATGTGACGGGTCCGCTGTGCACCAGTGCATACCGTCCCGCCGTCCGCGGCAAGCGCCTCCGCGTCCTCGGGTGACGGAGGCTGCCGGTCGGTTCTTGCAGGCGAGGGATCTCGCTGGCACCGGTTCGCGTTGACGCGCGGCCGGTCATGGCACGGCGATGCGACGGCCGAGGTGCGCAGTACTCGATGGAGGAACCGCACGCTCCGATGACCGTCCCGCCCTCCGCGGCGTATGCGTACCGACCGTAATGGTTGCAGCAGCGCCGGCCGGCTTTTGAATTCGCCACACGAAACACGGTGCGAGATCGCGGTTAGGGGAGCGTCGACGTTGCCAGGCGTTTTGCTTGCTGCCGAGGGAAAGGCGGCACGGCCACGTCGCGCTCGTCGCGATTAGCGGGTCTGCGCGCTTTGGGAAGGTGCCGCAACGACTTGCCGAAAGAGGAAGCACGGAAGAACGAGGGACTTGGACGTCCCGACAATTGAACGCACTTGCGGCCAGGCCCTTGCTGGCTTCGTTCTTCCGCCTCGAGTAGGCTCGTACGCGGCTCCGGCGCCGAAAGTGGTCCTTGGCACCGACTTCGGTGGACGTGGGAAGTGCCGCGCAAGTACGGCGCGCCTGGCTCCACCTGTTGGCTAAAGTAGGCAGCCGGATCGGCATTTTGGTGTGCGGTGGCAAACCGTGGATGCGAAAAAAGCTTGTGCGATTTCGTGGAACAAAAAGCGGGGGTCCCCCTTTTTATGCGGAGGAGACCGACCCGCCTGCCGTGGTGAACCGCGACGCCACGGTAAAAACGGGAGAGGCTTGTCGATGGGACCGTGCATCCCGCGCTCCACGGAGGCCGGGAGGCGGCCGCCCGAGGAAATGTGTAGCCGTCGAGGCCCGCATCTGCGTGCACTCTTATCCAAATGGGTGTACCGCAGGCATTTTCTGGTTAGGCGGGCCAATGAGAGCGAGCACACAACGATACCTACGGGTCCGGCTTGGAGAACCGGCTTCGACGCCTCCCGAGTATTTATAGAGGGGTGGACCACGAAAGCACTCGCAAGTAGCGAAAGCGAAACGCCGTCCGAAACACACCGTTTGCTCGATTTGCGGCAGCCGAAAAAGGCGCGGCAGAGTTTTGGAGTCCAAGCGTGCGCTGAAAAGCGCCCTTCTTGGCCACTGTTTGGCCGAGTGCCAGAAACGTTTGGTTTTGACTGTACGGAATTGAACAAACACTTTTTCACGACTCTAAGCGGTGGATCACTCGGTTCTCGGGTCGATGAAGAACGCAGCCAGCTGCGAGACTTGGTGTGAATTGCAGGACACACTGAGCACTGATTCTTTGAACGCACATTGCGGCCTTGGGTCTTCCCTTGGCTTCGTCTGTCTGAGGGTCGGATCACATATCAAGAGAGCCTTCGGCGCACAAGGGAACGTGAGCCGTCGACTCGTTTTGACCGCGTCGGCAACACGGACAGCACGCTGAACACCTCACAGCGAGCGCCAACAGCGGCCACTCAAGGGCGAGACGGTGGCGACCGTCGTGCCAGAGCCCAACCGAAACGGGGGCGACCGACTGCATTGAGGATGTGGCACCTCGTTGAGACCGCCGCAGGACTTCGAGTCGGAAGGAAGCCTGCAGGGAAAGTGCGGTCGAGGTTGCGTACTCCTCTCTGCGACCGGGCGCGCAAGAGCTGCGAGAGCCACGGACGCGCAACTTTAACGCACGGTAAACACGAGGAGCGAAAGCCGGCCAGCAAAGCTTCTCCAGCCGTGCGCAAAGTGCGCGAGATCGCAGCCTTGCGTTGCGCTTGTTGCCCTCGAAGTAAGCAGGGTGTCCCGTAGACCGGGCGCTCGAACACGCTGCGGGGCCGTGCCTCCTCCAGGCTTTGCCGCGCGAACAGGGAACGTTCGCGCGCAAAGCGCAGGGAGGTGAGGAGGCTGCGCCCGACGTTTGCGGTTCGCTGCGTACGCGGTTGATGCGGAGAGCACGGCGCGACGACTTGCCGCGAAGCGGAAAAAGTCTCCCGCACGAGTTGGCGAAACGTTGGCGAAGCTTAAGGCGTTCTCGTCGTAGTCCGCCGTCGGTCTAAGTGCTTCGCAGTTCCCGTCCCGTTCAAAAAACTGGGCCACTCCAGTTGGGGCGGGGGCGACGCTACACGAGACGATGCCTCTCGCCAGGCTGCGTGGCTGCCCTTGCGGCGGCGGCGACTGGCCTCGGCGGTGTTTGGGCTTTCGACACGGTCGTTTATCACGCAACTGCTCGGACGACGCACGCGCGCAGCGGAATGCCGCTTGCCAGCCTTGTGAAG
>NW_027464923.1:0-126000 GCF_043290135.1 Rhipicephalus microplus
CATCCTGATATAGTCCTTACCACCAGTAACAACAGCGTCATTCCCACGTCTCAGTGCGCACAAGTTTTAAACGACGCATTCATTTCGGTATTCACGTGTGAAGACATCCCGTCATGTCCGAAAGTCAACCTCATTCCTGATATCAGCTTGCCAGAAATAATAGTCAGTGAAGCGGGTATATTCTCCTTACTAAATAAACTCAAAATTTCTACTGCTTCTGATCATGTCGGCTTTAATAATAAGATACTAAAGAATACATCAGCTAGCATTTGTCCCATACTGTCCGCCCTTTTTTCACAATCGTTATCGTTAGGCTGCATCCCACATGACTGGCGAATCGCTAAAGTAATTCCCATCTTCAAGTCTGGTGAACGCTCATCGCCATTAAACTATCGTCCCATCTCATTAACCAGTACCATTTGTAAACTTTTTGAACATATAATCCACACCCAAGTAATTACCTACCTGGAAGATCATAACATACTACATAAATTTCAGCATGGCTTTCGCTGAGGATACTCATGTGACACGCAGCTCGCCGGCTTCATTCATGACATACATTCAGCTCTCGACGGTGGATCCCAGGTTGATGCTATTTTCCTCGACTTTTCTAAAGCTTTTGACCGTGTCCCTCATCACCGCCTTCTATCCAAACTGTCTAGGCTTAACATTCACCCTAACATTTTGGCATGGGTAAAAGATTTCCTTTCTTCTAGAACACAGTTCACGTCCGCTAACAATTGTAACTCTTCTTTCAGACCAGTAACTTCTGGAGTCCCACAGGGTAGCGTACTTGGTCCACTACTGTTTCTAATCTACATTAATGACTTGCCATCCTGTGTCTCATCCCGAATTAGAATTTTTGCTGACGACTGTGTGATTTACCGAATAATTTCCTCTGACAATGACAGGAAAGCTTTGCAAACTGATCTAAATGCTATTATTGCATGGTGCTCATCTTGGATAATGACCCTAAACTGCTCTAAAACGAAGTCTGCGTCTTTCAGTAAACACGTAACCCGGATTCCTAGCTCCTACGTGTTGAATAATACTACTGTTGACCTCGTCTCCACTTATAAATATCTTGGAATTCATTTGCAACCTGATCTGACATGGCACTACCATATAAAACTCACCCTGGCGGCTGGTAACCGGTCTTTCGGACTTCTCAAGTGTAACCTTCAGCAGGCTCCTCCTAACATACGCAAACTTGCATTTACTACACTAATACGTCCAAAATTAGAATATGCATCAGCCATTTGGGATCTCGAACATGCTCACATCATAAACGACATTGAATCATTGCAAAATCGTGCCGCTCGCTTCATTTTTTCAGATTATTCACGTCATTCCAGCGTCACAGCACTAAAACGCCGAGCAGAGCTACCCGAACTATTTCATCGTCGCAAACTTGCACGCCTATCACTTTTCCATAAACTTTATCACCACGTGTCACTTCACAGCGATTTCTTCGAGCCACCTGCCGTTATTTTTCCTCGCTGCGATCACCCCTACAAAGTTAAACGCTTAAACTGTAAGTCATCTGCTTTTTCCAAGTCATTCATTCCGCGTACCACAATCGATTGGAATAATCTACCATCACACATTGCCTTAGAAAAAAACGCCACGAAATTTCAAGAACTAATTCAAAATACTGACATCATCTAACTTTTGTTCTTTTACTTGTTTTTCCCTCTTTTCTATAACGTGCGGAGCACACGTGTAGTATTTTTACCTTGATTCAGCCTATTTGAGGTGTGATGAGTGAGTGTATACTTTTTATTCGTTTTTGAGTGTACGCTATATTTGTTTTCTTTTTTTATCAAGTGTATTGATTACTTTTCCTTGCATTTATATAGGTTGTTCACTGTGTACTTATCTGTTTTCCAATGATTTTTTGCCTATTCTTTTCTCTATTTTTGCTGCCTTTACCAAGTACGTGTTATAACATTTATCTCAACCTTAGTCTGTATTTAATTTGAATTTTTTGACCTTTTTTCCGTTTTTGACGTTTATTGTTTGTAAGTTTGCTCATGTAACCCCCCCTATGTAATACTCTCTGACGAGGGCCTTTAGGGGTGTTATGAATAAATAAATAAATAAATAATGGTGAAAACACTGCATCTAAATAGCTGACATTGCTTAATGCGGTTTTACAACGCTTCATTACTTAACCTAACCTTCGCACTTCTATCTAATAAACACTCTGTTACACTGTTTCGCTCACAATTACGATATTTGCATGACCTCACAGTTTTTCACCAACTTAGTACAGTACAGAACGCTGTATCTCGCTAAATGACATCGTTATTTAAGGTTTCCCGATGCTTGCATGCGCTTTCACGAGAATTACACAATATAGCAGTTTCGCACTTGTAACGGTACAAGACGCACTATCTGGCTAGTTCGCGCCGTGTTGTGTGCTTTCACAATATTTCACCTATCGCGGTGTTTTTACTCGCAACAAAACAACACTATCTCGCTAGATGCTGTCGTTTTTGGTGGTTTCACGACGCTACCTAGCTTAAACTAACATAACCCAACCTAACCTAACCTTCACAATTCTATCGTTAGAAAACGTTTTACTCGCTACTTTACAATGCTTTCTGCAACGTTACGATGGTTTCATGCGCTTTCACATTAGATGTCGCAGTTTCCGACTTGTAAAGGGCCACGACGCCGCGATGACGCAGCGACACTCACCGTTCGCACTTCTGCAGATACTGCTCCTCGCTGCCCTGGGCCAGTCGCCGCTTGTCACCTCTGCCCAGCTGTTCGTGCCGTTCGAGCGTGACTGGCGTACTGGGTTGTGTCCCGTCTTCGACGGGTGATCTTTCGGCGACGGCCTCTCTGCAGTTTTTGTGGCAGCACCGTCGCTTTCGGCCGCCATCCGGTTTCCTGCCTGGCAACAAGGGACTGCTACCGCTGTCCTGGCCACTTCGTGGGGTGCTCATAAGCTCGCGCATTTCGACGCCACTTCGGGCCACGACGCCGCGATGACGCAGCGACGCTCACCGTTCGCACTTCTGCAGGTCAGTTATTTTGACGTGCATGGCTACCGTGTCATTGATGTTTAAGTAATTGCGGTGTCGTGGCCCCCTTGTTGTTTTTTGAAGCGTGTTCGCGCGGCTGCAATGTACCTCTGGCGCCTGTTATTACTTCATGGTGACATTGAGTCAAATCCAGGGCCCATGTCTACGCCTCAGGAAGAGAAACTTGACTTTGTCTTCGATGCAGTTAAGCAGATGGAAGCCTCAAATATTTCTCTGCTTGAATCCGTAAATAAAGATTTGCACATTCATATTACCTTGAAAAATGATTACGAATCGCTTTCGAAACGGGTACTTGAATCTAGGTTAGAGTCCTCTATCTCTGCACAAATCCCCGCAAACAATGACGTGAAACTGTCTGAAATGCAAAACCAGATTGTCGTCCTGCAGTCTAAAATTCATTCGTGTGGTTCTTCGGAGGCCACCACTAGCCGTGACAATATTTCAATTATCCGGGACAAGATCGATGATCTCGAAAATCGGTCGCGAAGGTCAAATGTTTTATTTTATGGGATAGCGGACGCTGACCCAACGGAATCGTGGGAGGCCGTTCAAAAATCGTAACTGATTTTTGTCAGAATCAGCTCGGGCTCACTGTCACTTCTATCGTCCGTGCACATCGCTTGGGGCGTTTTTTACCCGATGAAACTCGGCCTATCATTGCCAAGTTCTTCAATAATAAAGAGGTGGAGGCAATAATAAGTTGTGGCAGTAAGCTGAAAAATACGTTGTTCGGCCTGTCACGTGACTTTTCTAAACCAGTTCGGGAAAAGCGGCGTAACTTACTGCAGTTCTCGAAAACAATAAAAAAGGAAAGTGACCGTGTGAGGCTCGTTTTGACAGGCTTATATCAATGATGACGTTTATGTATGGGACCCCAATACCATTCAAGCCGCACCCATCACTAATCACGCTGCGCTATCTCAATCCTCTTCCGCTACGGTATGACTGCAGCCCGACCCTACCCCCCCCCCCCCCGTTCAACAATTAACCATTCCTTATCATCGCACCAAAGAAGTTTTGGTGGTGTTCGTTTTTTGTACACGAACATTTGAAGCGTTCAGTGTAAAAGCATTCCGTTGTCATCCCTCGTTGATTCTTGCACACCAACCATCGTCGCACTAACTGAAACGTGGCTAAACGATGACATTCCTGACTGCAGTATTTTTCTCACGTGGGTATATTACAAACTTTTTCGTTGTGATAGGAAACTTAGAAGGGGAGGTGGCGTACTTCTGGCGATTAAAAATGATGTGCTTGCAGTACCTGTTCCGGTTACCTCGTTTTTGGAATTTGTATGGGTATCCCTGAAGTGTGGCGGCCGCGTCATACTTATTGGTGTTTTTTACCGCCCCCCAGATGCAAATACTGACTTTTCTAATGACTTTACCCGTGTCTTGACGCTACTGTGTTCTTGTTTTCCTAATCCTCTCTTAATAATTTTTGGCTATTTTAATTTTCCGAGCATTTGCTGGTGAACTCTATCCGTTAGGGATGGTCAAAGTGAAGCTCATAATTTCGTCCAGTCTTCTCTCGACTTTTCCCTGGCTCAGCTAATTACTCAGCCCACGCTGTGTTCCGCCACATCAGCTAATATTCTAGACCTAGTATTTACCAACAACCCTGATATTTTTTCTGAAATTTCTCATCTTGACGGGCTTTCTGATCACGTCGTCCTTACTGGAAGCGTGCGAATTTCCCCTAATAAGCGCAAAACTACCAATGAGCAAATAAGGTGCTATAATAGAGCTGATTACGATAGCAATAATAATGAACTTCTGTCATTCTCAAATAACTTTTTAGGAGGGTATTTATCCCGATCCGTTGAAGATAATTGGCTTATGTTTAAAAATGCACTTACCAACTTAATCAGCAGGTTCATTCCCCTTATCACCATCAAAACTGTAAACACCCCTCCATGGTATAACCAACAGCTTCGACGCCTCAATAACAAAAAGAAAAGACTTTACCGTCACGCCAATAAAATAGACCCACTTTCAGTTTCCTGGTTACGCTACAAAACTTGTGATAAGGAATATCAGTCACTGCTCACATCAACTCGACGTCATTTCTTCAAACATGACCTAACATCTATGCTATTAAATAAACCTCGAAAATTTTTGCGTGTCACCAATCCTGTTCATCATCCTGATATAGTCCTTACCATCAGTAATAACAGCGTCATTCCCACGTCTCAGTGCGCACAAGCTTTAAACGACGCATTCATTTCGGTATCCACGTGTGAAGACATCCCGTCATGCCCGAAAGTTAACCTCATTCCTGATATCAGCATGCCAGAAATAGTAGTCAGTGAAGCGGGTATATTCTCCTTAATAAATAAACTCAAAATTTTTACTGCTTCTGATCATGTCGGCTTTAATAATAAGATACTAAAGAATATATCAGCTAGCATTTGTCCCATACTGTCCGCCCTTTTTTCACAATCGTTATCGTTAGGCTGCATCCCACATGACTGGCGAATCGCTAAAGTAATTCCCATCTTCAAGTCTGGTGAACGCTCATCGCCATTAAACTATCGTCCCATCTCATTAACCAGTACCATTTGTAAACTTCTTGAACATATAATCCACACCCAAGTAATTACCTACCTGGAAGATCATAACATACTACATAAATTTCAGCATGGCTTTCGCTGAGGATACTCATGTGACACGCAGCTCGCCGGCTTCATTCATGACATACATTCAGCTCTCGACGGTGGATCCCAGGTTGATGCTATTTTCCTCGACTTTTCTAAAGCTTTTGACCGTGTCCCTCATCACCGGCTTCTAACCAAACTGTCTAGGCTTAACATTCACCCTAACATTTTGGCATGGGTGAAAGATTTCCTTTCTTCTAGAACACAGTTCATGTCCGCTAACAATTGTAACTCTTCCTTCAGACCAGTAACTTCTGGAGTCCCACAGGGTAGCGTACTTGGTCCACTACTGTTTCTAATCTACATTAAAGACTTGCCATCCTGTGTCTCATCCCGAATTAGAATTTTTGCTGACGACTGTGTGATTTACCAAATAATTTCCTCTGACAATGACCAGAAAGCTTTGCAAACTGATCTAAATGCTATTAATGCATGGTGCTCATCTTGGCTAATGACCCTAAACTGCTCTAAAACGAAGTCTACGTCTTTTAGAGAACACGTAACCCGAATTCCTACCTCCTACGTGTTGAATAATACTACTGTTGACTTCGTCTCTACTTATAAATATCTTGGAATTTATTTGCAACCTGATCTGACATGGCACTACCATATAAAAGTCACCCTTGGCGGATCCTAACCGGTCTTTCGGATTTCTCAAGCGTAACCTTAAACAGGCTCCTCCTAACATACGCAAACTTGCATTTACTACACTAATACGTCCAAAATTAGAATATGCATCAGCCATTTCGGATCCCGAACATGCTTACATAATAAACGACATTAAATCACTGCTAAATCGTGCCGCTCGCTTCATATTTTCAGATTATTCACGTCATTCCAGCGTCACAGCACGAAAACGCCGAGCAGAGCTACCCGAACTATTCCATCGTCGCAAACTTGCACGCCTATCACTTTTCCATAAACTTCATCACCACGTGTCACTTAACAGCGATTTCTTCGAGCCAGCTGCCGTTATTTTTCCTCACCGCGATCACCCCTACAAAGTTAAACGCTTAAACTGTGAGTCATCTGCTTTTTCCAAGTCATTCATTCCGCGTACCACAAACGATTGGAATAATCTACCATCCCACAATGCCTTAGAAAAAAACGCAACGAAATTTCAAGAACTAATTCAAAATACTGACATCATCTAACTTTTCTTCTTTTACTTGTTTTTCCCTATTTTCTATAACGTTCAGAGCACACGTGTAGTATTTTTACCTTGATTCAGCTTATTTGAGGTGTGATGAGTGAGTGTATATTTTTTATTCGTTTTTGAGTGTACGCTTTATATGTTTTCTTTTTTTTATCAAGTGTATTGATTACTTTTCCTTGCATTTTTAGAGGTTGTTCACTGTGTACTTATCTGTATTTTAATGATTTGTTGCCTATTTTTTTCTCTATTTTTGCTGTCTTTACCAATTACTTGTTATAACATTTATCTCAACCATAGTCTGTATTTATCTGAATTTTTTGACCTTTTTTTCCGTTTTTGACGTTTATTGTTTGTAATTTTGCTCATGTAACCCCCCCCCCCTATGTAATACCGTCTCACGAGGGCCTTTAGGGGTAATATGAATAAATAAATAAATAAATAAATAAATAATGGTGAAAAATGCATCTCAATAGCTGACATTGCTTAATGCGGTTTTACAACGCTTCATAACTTAACCTAACCTAACCTTCGCACTTCTATCTAATAAACACCCTGTTACACTGTTTCGCTCACAATTACGATATTTGCATGACCTCACAGTTTTTCACCAACTTAGTACAGTACAAAACGCTGTATCTCCCTAAATGACATCGTTATTTAAGGTTTCACGATGCTTGCATGCGCTTTCACGAGAATATCACAATATAGCAGTTTCGCACTTGTAACGGTACAAGACGCACTATCTGGCTAGTTCACGCCGTGTTGTGTGCTTTCACACTAGTTCAGCTATCACAGTTTCCTACTCGCAACAAAACAACACTATCTCGCTAGATGAGGTCGTTTTTAGTGGTTTCACGACGCTACCTAGCTTAAACTAACATAACCCAACCTAACCTAACCTCCACAATTCCATCAATATAAAACGTTTTACTCGCTACTTTACAATGCTTTCTGCAACATTACGACAGTTTCATGCGATTTCACATTAGATATCGCTGTTTCCGACTTGTAATGGTGAAAAACACTGCATCTCAATAGCTGACATTGCTTAATGCGGTTTTACAACGCTTCATAACTTAACCTAACCTAACCTTCGCACTTCTATCTAATAAACGCTCTGTTACACTGTTTTGCTCACATTTACGATATTTGCGTGAACTCACAGTTTTTCACCAATTTTTTTGGCAGCGGCGGCGGTGGCACCAGCATCATCACTTACCCTGACCATCGTACACGCAGGCTTTTCATTGTTTCCACGTGCGGAGACTTGACTGCTGCCTGGGGACTTCACGGCTGCGTCTGCGCGGGATGCTTCCTGCATTGCCACATCATACCGTCCAAACAGCGCTTACCCTCGGCCTGGCTTTCTGAGTGACGTCAGTCCCCGTGACCTCGGATACGCACATCTTCTGGCTTTAAAGGAGCCACATCTTCTGCTTGACCGGCATTTTCGGCAGCGGCGGCGGTGGCACCGGCATCATCACTTACCTTGACCATCCTACACGCAGGTTTGTGCAGGACTTTTCATACTCCTTCTGGAACTTTTTTCCGCTGCTGCTGCCAAACTAGGAGTGTACATGCCCAGTACTCAGATGCCCTCTGAACTCACGAAGTTTCTTAAAGATATTCGACAGGAAATTCGTGACATGCGAAGCGCTATCGAAAATGAACTCAGAAAAGAATTCAAAGATATGAAACAGTCTATCGACTTTTTCAGCACTCAATTTGATGCTATGGCGACACGCTGTTTGGCAATGGAAAAAGAAAACGCTTCTCTCAAAAAGGAAAACACTGCTTTAATAACCAAAGGTCGGGAACTTGGACATTAGGTTGCTGGCTTGGAAGAGAGGGTGACTACCCAAGAGCAGTATTCAAGAAACATTAACGTTGAAATTAAAGGTGTACCGTTTGTAAAAAATGAAAACCTTTCTGCAGTTTTAGGGAAGCTTGGTAGCCTTGTAGGTGAATCCGTCTGTGACAGCGATGTTGATGTTTGCCACCGTGTATCACGACAGGATGGTGGGTGTCCGAATGTTGTCGTTCAGTTTCGTTCGCGTACGAAGCGAGATGGTTTCATCAAAAAAGCACGGAAAAAACGCATATCTGCCACTGATCTGGGTCACTCTGATAACACTTCCATTTTCATAAATGAACACTAGTGCCCAACGCTAAAGAAGCTTCTCGGACAGGCTGTTGCACGAAAGAAAGAAGGGCAGTGAAAGTACGTGTGGACACGGGAGGGCAAAGTTTTCGCGTTGAAAAGTGACAACTCACGTGTACTTCGCATATCTGTCGTTCAAGACCTTGAAAAAATGGAGTGATCTCACTCGTGAATTAGACGTTTTCCCCACTACGGCCCTTCATCATGGCCGATACACTACACACACCTAGCGACGTTAGCAGAATACTTTCTTCAAAGAAAAACAAATGTACGTCCTTCTTGCACTTGAACACGCAATAGGCGCGCAATAAGGACGATCATCTGAGCGCGCTGCTTTCCTCTTTTGGTTTTCCATTTGACATTGTAATGTTGAGTGAAACAAGGTATCGCAACGACGAAGTACTGCAGGTGTCTGGTTATGTTACGCATTATCTGAATCGACGCGATAAAAAAGGAGGCGGCGTTCTATTGCTAACTAAGAGTACCCTGCATTGTGAAGTGTTGAAAGATTTTACTCGCACTACTACTGACTTTGAAATCTTGACTGTTCAGCATGGTCGTAGCATTTTTTCCGTAGTATATCGTCCACCTGTAGGAAACGTGGTAAACTTTCTCGAATACATTGACAATATACTGTCCTGGGTTAATGATAACGATTACAGACTAGTTCTGGGTGGTGATATTAATATTAACATGTTTCATGACAGCTCGCTTCGCAGACGCACAATACGGGTGCTTGAATCAAATGCATGCACTAATACAATTTCCACACCTACTCGTATCCAAGGTAACTGCGAAAGTTTACTCGACATTTTCGTCACAAATATTGATGCACAAAACGTTGAATCGGGTGTCATCACGGCTCAGGTCAGCAACCACTTGCCCATATTTCTCATTGTGAATTCATCTATGTTGCCCTTGCATCCTTCCGCAGATCAGCACTACACATTTCAAGATATTATCCCATTCACTCTTGATAAATTCCGCGACGAAATCTCGCGCATAAGCTGGCAAGCCGTGTACGACGAAAGCGACTGCGACAAAGCGTACGAGTTGTTTTTATCCGCATTTAAGAACGCTTACGCAAAATCATTCAAGCGTAAAACAAAAAAAGCCAGAAAAGCAAGAAAGCCATGGATTAATTACAGTGCGTTGAAATTGATAAAGCAAAAAGATGCTCCTTTTAAACAGTTCTTAAGGACAAGAGACGCAGTAGTTTGAGTCGCGTTTAAAAAACTCCGGAATAAAGTTAATGGGTTCCTAAGGGCAGCAAAGACACAGTACTTCGAGAAATTGTTCCCTGCCGAAACGATAATGCGAACCGATGTCACATGGAGAAAGCTAAATAGTTTACTGCATGGAAACCAACAGGCAGATAATCTAGAGGAATTAACAGTAGACAGTGAGCTCATTTCAGGCACGGCCTTAGCTGAAGCTTTTAAGAACTATTTTGTGTCACTTGTAAATAGCTCCTATGATCCCCAATGCATAAAATATTTAAAACCCAAAATCGTTCACAGTGCATTCCTAAACCCGACAGACACTCAAGAGATACAAAGCATGTTTCGCAGTATTCGGAATATTAAAAGCGGCGATATTGATGACCTGCAGATTCGCCCAGCAAAGCATGTACTAGATCTAATCGGTCCTGTCTTGGAGCACGTGTACAATCTTTCGCTGGCGAACGGCACATTTCCAAGACGCATGCAAATGGCGAAGGTAACAGCACTTTTCAAATCTGGCGACAAAAACAAGTTCTCGAACTATACACCAATATCAATTCTGCCTATTTTTTCTAAATGTCTCGAGAAGCTGATAAATGTAAGAATAACCTCATTCTGTAGCAAGCACAATCTTCTTACAGATTTTCAATTTGGATTTAGAAAAGGTTGCTCAACTGCATTAGCATTATTGACCGAAAAAGAAATAATTCTGCAAGGCTTTGAAGAAAATTTGGTTACCCTTGGCATATTCATTGATTTTTCAAAGGCCTTCGATAGCATCAATCACAACATTTTACTAACAAAACTTGATAATTACGGCTTTAGAGGAACATTTCTGAAACTAATACGAAGTTATCTGCAGTATAGGTATCAAACTGTTGTTATAGGCAATCACTTTTCAAAAAATTTACCGATACGTGCTGGGGTCTCGCAAGGGAGCATACTTGGACCACTATTGTTCAACATTTATATAAATGATTTAACGAATATTAAGACTACGGCGCGATTTGTTATCTATGCGGACGACACTAGTTTATTTATCACTTCTAGAAACGTTGCCGAACTCATCAGCACTGCCAATGATACTCTAGAACAAATAAACAAATGGAGTTTATCAAACTCGCTAAATATTATTGCTGCCAAAACAAAAGGCGTGCTTTTTCAACCAAAGAATAAAAAACAAGTAGTCCATGGATGTCTCCAGATAGAAACTTCCGGGATAGAAGTAGTACCTTCAGTCAAAAGTTTAGGTGTCATTTTTCAGGAAAACATGTTATGGAATGAACATGTCAACACTATTGCCAATAAGCTTGCTCGAGTAACAGGTATACTAGTAAGATTACGCCTCTTGCTGCCATTGAAAGTGAAGCTCTTACTTTATAATTCTCTTTTTCTATCACATATCAATTATTGTCATCTCGTATACACAACCAGCTCAAACATCAACATTTTATTCCTTTTGCAAAAGAAAGCCGTTCGAACGATTGTAAATGCTCCATTCGATGCACACACGGACGCTATTTTTGACCAGTTAAATATCATACCATTAAAGGCAGTGTACAATACAATTTTCCAAAAACGGTTTTTAATAGAAAGAAAGAATGGCATGGGTTTTCTAGAGCAAATGTCAAGGCTCACATTAAATTCAAGCACGTTCAGTACACGTCACAAAGAAACCTGGCATGTTCCACATTGTAGAACAAATTATGGAGAACAAATTCTACGTCAAGCCTTACCATCTTTGCTAAACTCTCTTCATTAACTGCCTTATTTCCCCTCCCGAAGGATCTGGATGTGCCGATCATACATCTTATTCGCTATTGTGTTTTAAATGAACATGCATTTTATGGTAAAAGTACAAGGCGAAGCATTTTTGAACCTTGTATATTCATTAGTGAATACTTCTTATGCTCGTATGTTTACTATGTATTTTTGTGTATTTTTGTGTTGAAGGTGTATAGTGACGCGTTTCAAACTTTCTATATAAATTTGTTCATTGTTTTCGGATGCAACTGTTTTAAATTATATCTATTTCTTACTGTGCGTGTGTGTACATGAATCTGTTCTTGCATTGCATTTTTGATCTTGCCTGCCGACTGTTTGTTGCGAAAAAAAAAGGGGCACAGACCTCGTCAAGCCGTAATGTGGCTTTTTGTCTGTGTCCCTGTTATCTATACAATGTATAGATGCGAAAATAAAGTTCAAGTTCAAGTACAATACAGAACGCTGTATCTCGCTAAATGACATCGTTATTTCAGGTTTCTCGCTGCTTGCATGCGCTTTCACGAGAATATCACAATATAGCAGTTTCCACTTGTAACGGTACAAGACGCACTATCTGGCTAGTTCACGCCGTGTTGTGTGCTTTCACAATATTTCAGCTATCGCAGTTTCGTACTCACAACAAAACAACACTATCTCGTTAGATGAGGTCGTTTTTGGTGGTTTCACGACGCTACCTAGCTTACACTAACACAACCAAACCTAACCTAGCCTTCGCAATTCTATCGTTAGAAAACGTTTTACTCGCTACTTTACAATGCTTTCTGCAACATTACGACGGTTTTATGCGCTTTCACAATAGATGTCGCAGTTTCCGACTTGTAATGGTGAAAAACAATGCATCTCAATAGCTAACATTGTTTAATGCGGTTTTATGATGCTTCAAGTCTTGACCTAACCTAACCTTCGCACTTGTACGTAAAAGGCTCTCTTACACTGTTTCGTTCAAACTTAATATATTTGCGTGACCTCACAGTTTTTCACCAACTTAGTACACTACAAAACGCTGTATCTCGCGAAATGACATCATTATTTAAGGTTTCACGATGCTTGCATGCGCTTCGACGAGATTATCACAATATAGCAGTTTCGCACTTGTAACGGTACAAGACGCGCTATCTGGCTAGTTCACGCCGTGTTGAGTGCTTTCACAATATTTAAGCTATCACAGTTTCGTACTCGCAACAAAACAACACTATCTCGTTTGATGAGGTCGTTTTTGGTGGTTTCAAGACGCTACCTAGCTTAAACTAACATAGCCCAACCTAACCGATCCTTCGCAATTCTATCGTTACAAAACGTTTTACTCGCTAGTTTACAATGCTTTCTGCAACATTACGACGGTTTTACGCGCTTTCACATTAGATGTCCCAGTTTCCATCTTGTAATGGTGAAAAACAATGCAATAGCTACCATTGTTTAATGCGGTTTTATGATGCTTCAAGTCTTGACCTAAGCTAACCTTCGCACTTGTACGTAAAAGGCTCTCTTACACTGTTTCGTTCACACTTAATATATTTGCATGACCCCACAGTTTTTCACCAACTTAGTACAGTACAGAACGCTGTATCTCGCTAAATTACATCGTTATTTAAGGTTTCACGCTGCTTGCATGCGCTTTCACGAGAATATCAATTTATAGCAGTTTGGCACTTGTAACGGTGCAAGACGCACTATCTGGCTAGTTCACGCCGTGTTGTGTGCTTTCACAATATTTCAGCTATCACAGTTTCGTACTCGCAACAAAACAACACTATCTCGTTAGACGAGTTCGTTTTTGGTGGTTTCAAGACGCTACCTAGCTTAACCTAACATAACCCAACGTAACCTAACCTTCGCAATTCGATCGTTAGAAAACGTTTTACTCGCTACATTACAATGCTTTCTGCAACATAACGACGGTTTCGTGCGATTTCACATAAGATATCGCAGTTTCCGACTTGTAATGGTGAAAAACAATGCATCTCAATAGCTAACATTGTTTAATGCGGTTTTATGATGCTTCAAGTCTTGACCTAACCTAACCTTCGCACTTGTACGTAAAAGGCTCTTACACTGTTTCGTTCAAACTTAATATATTTGCATGACCTCACAGTTTTTCACCAACTTAGTCCAGTACAGAACGCTGTATCTCGCGAAATGACATCGTTATTTAAGGTTTAACGCTGCTCTCGTGCGCTTTCACGAGAATATCACAATATAGCAGTTCCGCACTTGTAACGGTACAAGACGCACTATCTGGCTAGTTCACGCCGTGTTGTCTGCTTTCACAATATTTCAGCTATCACAGTTTCGTACTCGCACAAAAACAACACTATCTCGTTAGATGAGGTCGTTTTTGGTGCTTTCACGACGCTACCTAGCTTAAACTAACATAACCCAACCTAACCTAACCTTCGCAATTCTATCGTTAGAAAACGTTTTACTCGTAACTTTACAATGCTTTCTGCAACATTACGACGGTTTCATGCGCTTTCACAATAGATGTCGCAGTTTCTGACTTGTAATGGTGAAAAACACTGCATCTCAATAGCTAACATTGTTTAATGCGGTTTTATGATGCTTCAAGACTTGACCTAACCTAACCTTTGCACTTGTACGTAAAAGGCTCTGTTACACTGTTTCGTTCACAATTATTATATTTGCATGATCTCACAGTTTTTCACCAACTTAGTACAGTACAGAACGCTGTATCTCGCTAAATCACATCATTATTTAAGGTTTCACGATGCTTGCATGCGCTTTCACGAGAATATCACAATATAGCAGTTTCGCACTTGTAACGGTACAAGACGCACTATCTGGCCAGTTCACGCCGTGTTGTGTGCTTTCACAATATTTCAGCTATCACAGTTTCGTACTCGCAAAAAAACACTATCTCGTTAGATGAGGTAGTTTTTGGTGGTTTCACGACGCTACCTAGCTTAAACTAACATAACCGAACCGAACCTAACCTTCGCAATTCTATCGTTAGAAAACGTTTTACTCGCTACTTTCCGATGCTTTCTGCAACATTACGACGGTTTTATGCGCTTTCACATTAGATGTCGCAGTTTCCGACTTGTAATGGGGAAAACACTGCATCTCAATAGCTGACATTGCTTAATGCGCTTTTACAACGCTTCATAACTTAACCTAACTTAACCTTCGCACTTCTATCTAATAAACGCTCTGTTACACTGTTTAGCTCAAAATTACGATATTTGCATGATGTCACAGTTTTTCACTAACTTAGTACAGTACAGAACGCTGTATCTCGCTAAATGACATCGTTATTTCAGGTTTCACGCTGCTTGGATGCGCTTTCACGAGAATATCACAATATAGCAGTTTCGCACTTGTAACGGTACAAGACGCACTATCTGGCTAGTTCACGCCGTGTTGTGTGCTTTCACAATATTTCAGCTATCGCAGTTTCGTACTCGCAACAAAACAACACTATCTCGTTAGACAAGGTCGTTTTTGGTGGTTTCACGACGCTACCTAGCTTAAACAAACACAACCCAACCTAACCTAACCTTCGCAATTCTATCGTTAGAAAACAATTTACTCGCTAATTTACAATGCTTTCTGCAACATTACGACGGTTTTTTGCGCTTTCACATTAGATGTCGCAGTTTCCGACTTGTATTGGTGAAAAACAATACACCTCTATAGCTAACATTGTTTAATGCGGTTTTATGATGCTTCAAGTCTTGACCTAACCTAACGTTCGCACTTGTACGTAAAAGGCTCTGTTACACTGTTTCGTTCACACTTAATATATTTGCATGACCCCACAGTTTTTCACCAAATTAGTACAGTACATAACGCTGTATCTCGCTAAATGACATCGTTATTTAAGGTTTCACGATGCTTGCATGCGCTTTCATGAGAATCACACAATATAGCAGTTTCGCACTTGTAACGGTACAAGACGCACTATCTGGCTAGTTCACGCCGTGTTGTGTGCTTTCACAATATTTCAGCTATCACAGTTTGCTACTAGCAACAAAACAACACTATCTCGTTAGATGAGCTCGTTTTTGGTGGTTTCACGACGCTACCTAGCTTAAACTAACATAAGCGAACCGAACCTAACCTTCGCAATTCTGTCGTTAAAAAACGTTTTACTCGCTACTTTACGATGCTTTCTGCAACATTACGACGGTTTTATGCGCTTTCACATTAGATGTCGCAGTTTCCGACTTGTAATGGTGAAAACACTGCATCTCAATAGCTAACATTGTTTAATGCGGTTTTATGATGCTTCAAGTCTTGACCTAACCTAACCTTCGCACTTGTACGTAAAAGGCTCTCTTACACTGTTTAGTTCAAACTTAATATATTTGCATGACCTCACAGTTTTTCACCAACTTAGTACAGTACAGAACGCTGTATCTCGCGAAATGACATCGTTATTTAAGGTTTCACGCTGCTTGCATGCGCTTTCACGAGAATATCTCAATATAGCAGTTCCGCACTTGTAACGGTACAAGACGCACTATCTGGCTAGTTCACGCCGTGTTGTCTGCTTTCACAATATTTCAGCTATCACAGTTTCGTACTCGCACAAAAAACAACACTATCTCGTTAGATGAGGTCGTTTTTGGTGGTTTCACGACGCTACCTAGCTTAAACTAACATAACCGAACCGAACCTAACCTTCGCAATTCTATCGTTAGAAAACGTTTTACTCGCTACTTTACGATGCTTTCTGCAACATTACGACGGTTTTATGCGCTTTCACATTAGATGTCGCAGTTTCCGAGTTGTAATGGGGAAAACACTGCATCTCAATAGCTGACATTGCTTAATGCGCTTTTACAACGCTTCATAACTTAACCTAACTTAACCTTCGCACTTCTATCTAATAAACACTCTGTTACACTGTTTAGCTCAAAATTACGAGATTTGCATGATGTCACAGTTTTTCACTAACTTAGTACAGTACAGAACGCTGTATCTCGCTAAATGACATCGTTATTTCAGGTTTCACGCGGCTTGCATGCGCTTTCACAAGAATATCACAATATAGCAGTTTCGCACTTGTAACGGTACAAGACGCACTATCTGGCTAGTTCACGCCGTGTTGTGTGCTTTCACAATATTTCAGCTATCGCAGTTTCGTACTCGCAACAAAACAACACTATCTCGTTAGACAAGGTCGTTTTTGGTGGTTTCACGACGCTACCTAGCTTAAACAAACACAACCCAACCTAACCTAACCTTCGCAATTCTATCGTTAGAAAACATTTTACTCGCTAATTTACAATGCTTTCTGCAACATTACGACGGTTTTTTGCGCTTTCACATTAGATGTCGCAGTTTCCGACTTGTATTGGTGAAAAACAATGCACCTCTATAGCTAACATTGTTTAATGCGGTTTTATTATGCTTCAAGTCTTGACCTAACCTAACCTTCGCACTTGTACGTAAAAGGCTCTGTTACACTGTTTCGTTCACACCTAATATATTTGCATGACCCCACAGTTTTTCACCAAATTAGTACAGTACATAACGCTGTATCTCGCTAAATGACATCGTTATTTAAGGTTTCACGATGCTTGCATGCGCTTTCATGAGAATCACACAATATAGCAGTTTCGCACTTGTAACGGTACAAGACGCACTATCTGGCTAGTTCACGCCGTGTTGTGTGCTTTCACAATATTTCAGCTATCACAGTTTTGTACTCGCAACAAAACAACACTATCTCGTTAGATGAGGTCGTATTTGATGGTTTTACGACGCTACCTAGCTTAAACTAACACAACCCAACCTAACCTAACCTTCACAATTCTATCGTTAGAAAACGTTTGACTCGCTACTTTACAATGCTTTCTGAAACATTACGACGGTTTTATGCGCTTTCGCATTAGATGTCGCAGTTTCCGACTTGTAATGGTGAAAAACACTGCATCTCAATAGCTAACATTGTTTAATGCGGTTTCATGATGCTTCAAGACTTGACCTAACCTAACCTTCGCACTTGTACGTAAAAGGGTCTGTTACACTGTTTCGTTCACAATTAATATATTTGCATGATCTCACAGTTTTTCACCAACTTAGTACAGTACTGAACGCTGTATCTCGCTAAATGACATCCTTATTTGAGGTTTCACGATGCTTAAATGCGCTTTCACGAGATCACCACAATATAGCAGTTTCGCACTTGTAACGGTACAAGACGCACTATCTGGCTAGTTCGCGCCGTGTTGTGTGCTTTCACAATATTTCTTCTATCGCAGTTTCGTACTCGCAACAAAACAACACTATCTCGTTAGATGAGGTCGTATTTGATGGTTTCACGACGCTAGCTAGCTTAAACTAACACAACCAAACCTAACCTAACCTTCGCAATTCTATCGTTAGAAAACGTTTTACTCGCTACTTTACAATGCTTTCTGTAACATTACGACGGTTTTATGCGCTTTCGCATTAGATGTCGCAGTTTCCGACTTGTAATGGTGAAAAACACTGCATCTCAATAGCTAACATTCTTTATAGCAGTTTTATGATGCTTCAAGTCTTCACCTAACCTAACCTTCGCACTTGTACGCAAAAGGTTCTGTTACACTCGTTCAATATTATTATATTTGCATGATCTCACAGTTTTTCACCAACTTAGTACAGTGCAGAACGCTGTATCTCGCTAAATGACCTCGTTATTTAAGGTTTCACGATGCTTTAATGCTTTTTCACGAGAATATCATAATACAGCAGTTTCGCACTTGTAACGGTACAAGACTACTATCTGGATAGTTCACACCGTGTTGTGTGCTTTCACAATATTTCAGCTATCACAGTTTGCTACTAGCAACAAAACAACACTATCTCGTTAGATGAGGTCGTTTTTGGTGGTTTCACGACGCTACCTAGCTTAAACTAACATAAGCGAACCGAACCTAACCTTCGCAATTCTGTCGTTAGAAAACGTTTTACTCGCTACTTTACGATGCTTTCTGCAACATTCCGACGGTTTTATGCGCTTTCACATTAGATGTCGCAGTTTCCGACTTGTAATGGTGAAAACACTGCATCTCAATAGCTAACATTGTTTAATGCGGTTTTATGATGCTTCAAGTCTTGACCTAACCTAACCTTCGCACTTGTACGTAAAAGGCTCTCTTACACTGTTTCGTTCAAACTTAATATATTTGCATGACCTCACAGTTTTTCACCAACTTAGTACAGTACAGAACGCTGTATCTCGCGAAATGACATCGTTATTTAAGGTTTCACGCTGCTTGCATGCGCTTTCACGAGAATATCTCAATATAGCAGTTCCGCACTTGTAACGGTACAAGACGCACTATCTGGCTAGTTCATGCCGTGTTGTCTGCTTTCACAATATTTCAGCTATCACAGTTTCGTACTCGCACAAAAACAACACTATCTCGTTAGATGAGGTCGTTTTTGGTGGTTTCACGACGCTACCTAGCTTAAACTAACATAACCCAACCTAACCAAACCTTCGCAATTCTATCGTTAGAAAACGTTTTACTCGCTACTTTACCATGCTTTCTGCAACATTACGACGGTTTTATGCGCTTTCACATTATATGTCGCAGTTTCCGACATGTAATGGTGAAAAACACTGCATCTCAATAGCTAACATTGTTTAATGTGGTTTTATGATGCTTGAAGACCTGAGCTAACCTAACCTTTGCACTTGTACGTAAAAGGCTCTATTACACTGTTTCGTTCACAATTAATATATTTGCATGATCTCACAGTTTTTCACCAACTTAGTACAGTACAGAACGCTGTATCTCGCTAAATTACATCGTTATTTAAGGTTTCACGCTGCTTGCATGCGCTTTCGCGAGATTATCACAATATAGCAGTTTGGCACTTGTAACGGTACAAGACGTACTATCTGGCTAGTTCACGCCGTGTTGTGTGCTTTCACAATATTTCAGCTATCGCCGTTTCGTACTCGCAACAAAACAACACTATCTCGTTAGATGAAATTGTTTTTGGTGGTATCACGACGCTACATAGCTTAAACTAACATAACACAGCCTAACCTAACCTTTGCAATTCTATCGTTACAAAACGTTTTACTCGCTACTTTACAATGCTTTCTGCAACATTACGACGGTTTCATGCGCTTTCACATTAGATGTCGCAGTTTCTGACTTGTAATGGTGAAAAACACTGCATCTCAATAACTAACATTGTTTAATGCGGTTTTAAGATGCTTCAAGACTTGACCTAACCTAACCTTTGCACTTGTACGTAAAAGGCTCTGTTACACTGTTTCGTTCACAATTATTATATTTGCATGATCTCACAGTTTTTCAACAACTTAGTACAGTACAGAACGCTGTATCTCGCTAAATGACATCATTATTTAAGGTTTCACGATGCTTGCACGCGCTTTCACGAGAATATCACAATGTAGCCGTTTCGCACTTGTAACGGTACAAGACGCACTATCTGGCCAGTTCACGCCGTGTTGTGTGCTTTCACAATATTTCAGCTATCGCAGTTTTGTAATCGCAACAAAACAACACTATCTCGTTAGATGAGGTCGTTTTTGGTGGTTTCACGACGCTACCTAGCTTAAACTAACATGACCCAACCCAACCTAACCTAATCTTCGCTATTAATATCGTTAGAAAACGTTTTACTCGCTAATATACAATGCTTTCTGCAAAATTACGACGCTTTTTGCGCTTTCAGATAAGATGTCGCAGTTTCCGACTAGTATTGGTGGAAAACAATGCACCTCAATAGCTAACGTTGTTTAATGCGGTTTTATGATGCTTCAAGTCTTGACCTAACCTAACCTTCGCACTTGTACGTAAAAGGCTCTGTTACACTGTTTCGTTCACAATTAATATATTTGCATGTTTTCACAGTTTTTCACCAACTTAGTACAGTACAGAACGCTGTATCTCGCTAAATGAGATCGTTATTTAAGGTTTCACGCTGCTTGCATGCGCTTTCACGAGAATATCACAATATAGCAGTTTGGATCTTGTAACGGTACAAGACGCACTATTTGGCTAGTTTACGCCGTGTTGTGGGCTTTCACAATATTTCAGCTATCGCAGTTTAGTACTCGCAACAAAACAACACTATCTCGTTAGATGAAATTGTTTTTGGTGGTTTCACGACATACCTAGCTTAAACTAACATAACCCAACCTAACCTAACCTTCGCAATTCTATCGTTAGAAAACGTTTTACTCGCTACTTTACGAAGCTTTCTGCAACATTACGACGGTTTAATGCGCTTTCACATAGATGTCGCAGTTTACGACTTGTAATGGTGAAAACACTGCATCTCAATAGCTAACATTGCTTAATGTGGTTTTATGATGCTTCAAGACCTGAGCTAACCAAACCTTCGCACTTGTACGTAAAAGGCTCTGTTACACTGTTTCGTTCAAACTTAATATATTTGCATGACCTCACAGTTTTTCACCAACTTAGTACAGTACAGAACGCTGTATCTCGCGAAATGACATCGTTATTTAAGGTTTCACGCTGCTTGTATGCGCTTTCACGAGAATATCTCAATATAGCAGTTCCGCACTTGTAACGGTACAAGACGCACTATCTGGCTAGTTCACGCCGTGTTGTCTGCTTTCACAATATTTCAGCTATCACAGTTTCGTACTCGCACAAAAACAACACTATCTCGTTAGATGAGGTCGTTTTTGGTGGTTTCACGACGCTACCTAGCTTAAACTAACATAACCCAACCTAACCTAACCTTCGCAATTCTATCGTTAGAAAACGTTTTACTCGCTACTTTACCATGCTTTCTGCAACATTACGACGGTTTTATGCGCTTTCACATTATATGTCGCAGTTTCCGACATGTAATGGTGAAAAACACTGCATCTCAATAGCTAACATTGTTTAATGTGGTTTTATGATGCTTGAAGACCTGAGCTAACCTAACCTTTGCACTTGTACGTAAAAGGCTCTGTTACACTGTTTCGTTCACAATTAATATATTTGCATGATCTCACAGTTTTTCACCAACTTAGTACAGTACAGAACGCTGTATCTCGCTAAATTACATCGTTATTTAAGGTTTCACGCTGCTTGCATGCGCTTTCGCGAGAATATCACAATATAGCAGTTTGGCACTTGTAACGGTACAAGACGTACTATCTGGCTAGTTCACGCCGTGTTGTGTGCTTTCACAATATTTCAGCTATCGCCGTTTCGTACTCGCAACAAAACAACACTATCTCGTTAGATGAAATTGTTTTTGGTGGTATCACGACGCTACATAGCTTAAACTAACATAACACAGCCTAACCTAACCTTTGCAATTCTATCGTTACAAAACGTTTTACTCGCTACTTTACAATGCTTTCTGCAACATTACGACGGTTTCATGCGCTTTCACATTAGATGTCGCAGTTTCTGACTTGTAATGGTGAAAAACACTGCATCTCAATAACTAACATTGTTTAATGCGGTTTTAAGATGCAAGACTTGACCTAACCTAACCTTTTCACTTGTACGTAAAAGGCTCTGTTACACTGTTTCGTTCACAATTATTATATTTGCATGATCTCACAGTTTTTCAACAACTTAGTACAGTACAGAACGCTGTATCTCGCTAAATGACATCATTATTTAAGGTTTCACGATGCTTGCACGCGATTTCACGAGAATATCACAATATAGCCGTTTCGCACTTGTAACGGTACAAGACGCACTATCTGGCCAGTTCGCGCCGTGTTGTGTGCTTTCACAATATTTCAGCTATCGCAGTTTTGTAATCGCAACAAAACAACACTATCTCGTTAGATGAGGTAGTTTTTGGTGGTTTCACGACGCTACCTAGCTTAAACTAACATAACCGAACTGAACCTAACCTTCGCAATTCTGTCGTTAGAAAACGTTTTACTCGCTAGTTTACGATGCTTTCTGCAACATTACGACGGTTTTATGCGCTTTCACATAGATGTTTGCAGTTTACGACTTGTAATGGTGAAAACACTGCATCTCAATAGCTAACATTGTTTAAAGCGGTTTTATGATGCTTCAAGTCTTGACCTAACCTAACCTTCGCACTTGTACGTAAAAGGCTCTCTTACACTGTTTCGTTCAAACTTAATATATTTGCATGACCTCACAGTTTTTCACCAACTTAGTACAGTACAGAACGCTGTATCTCGCTAAATGAGATCGTTATTTAAGGTTTCACGCTGCTTGCATGCGCTTTCACGAGAATATCACAATATAGCAGTTTGGATCTTGTAACGGTACAAGACGCACTATTTGGCTAGTTTACGCCGTGTTGTCTGCTTTCACAATATTTCAGCTATCGCAGTTTCGTACTCGCACAAAAACAACACTATCTCGTTAGATGAGGTCGTTTTTGGTGGTTTCACGACGCTACCTAGCTTGAACTAACATAACCCAACCTAACCTAACCTTCGCAATTCTATCGTTAGAAAACGTTTTACTCGCTACTTTACGAAGCTTTCTGCAACATTACGACGGTTTAATGCGCTTTCACATAGATGTCGCAGTTTACGACCTGTAATGGTGAAAACACTGCATCTCAATAGCTAACATTGCTTAATGTGGTTTTATGATGCTTCAAGACCTGAGCTAACCAAACCTTCGCACTTGTACGTAAAAGGCTCTGTTACACTGTTTCTTTCACAATTAATATATTTGCATGATCTTACAGTTTTTCACCAACTTAGTACAGTACAGAACGCTGTATCTCGCTAAATGAGATTGTTATTTAAGGTTTCACGATGCTTGCATGCGCTTTCACGAGAATATCACAATATAGCAGTTTCGCACTTGTAACGGTACAAGACGCACTATCTGGCTAGTTCACGCCGTGTTGTGTGCTTTCACAATATTTCAGCTATCACAGTTTCGTACTCGCAACAAAACAACACTATCTCGTTAGATGAGGTCGTATTTGATGGTTTCACGACGCTACCTAGCTTAAACTAACACAACCAAACCTAACCTAACCTTCGCAATTCTATCGTTAGAAAACGTTTTACTCGCTACTTTACAATGCTTTCTGTAACATTACGACGGTTTTATGCGCTTTCGCATTAGATGTCGCAGTTTCCGACTTGTAATGGTGAAAAACACTGCATCTCAATAGCTAACATTGTTTATAGCAGTTTTATGATGCTTCAAGTCTTCACCTAACCTAACCTTCGCACTTGTACGTAAAAGGTTCTGTTACACTCGTTCAATATTAATATATTTGCATGATCTCACAGTTTTTCACTAACTTAGTACAGTGCAGAACGCTGTATCTCGCTAAATGACATCGTTATTTAAGGTTTCACGATGCTTTGATGCGCTTTCACGAGAATATCACAATAGAGCAGTTTCGCACTTGTAACGGTACAAGACTACTATCTGGATAGTTCACACAGTGTTGTGTGCTTTCTCAATATTTCAGCTATCACAGTTTCCTACTAGCAACAAAACAACACTATCTCGTTAGATTAGGTCGTTTTTGGTGGTTTCACGACGCTACCTAGCTTAAACTAACATAACCGAACCGAACCTAACCTTCGTAATTCTATCGTTAGAAAACGTTTTACTCGCTACTTTACGATGCTTTCTGCAACATTACGACAGTTTTATTCGCTTTCACATTAGATGTCACAGTTTCCGACTTTTAATGGGGAAAAACAATGCATCTCAATAGCTAACATTGTTTAATGCGGTTTTATGATGCTTCAAGTCTTGACCTAACCTAACCTTCGCACTTGTACGTAAAAGGCTCTCTTACACTGTTTCGTTCAAACTTAATATAATTGCATGACCTCACAGTTTTTCACCAACTTAGTACATTACAGAACGCTGTATCTCGCGAAATGACATCGTTATTTAAGGTTTCACGCTGCTTGCATGCGCTTTCACGAGAATATCACAATATAGCAGTTCCGCACTTGTAACGGTACAAGACGCACTATCTGGCTAGTTCACGCCGTGTTGTCTGCTTTCACAATATTTCAGCTATCACAGTTTCGTACTCGCAAAAAAACAACACTATCTCGTTAGATGAGGTAGTTTTTGGTGGTTTCACGACGCTACCTAGCTTAAACTAAAATAACCGAACCGAACCTAACCTTCGCAATTCTGTCGTTAGAAAACGTTTTACTCGCTAGTTTACGATGCTTTCTGCAACATTACGACGGTTTTATGCGCTTTCACATAGATGTCGCAGTTTACGACTTGTAATGGTAAAAACACTGCATCTCAATAGCTAACATTGTTTAAAGCGGTTTTATGATGCTTCAAGTCTTGACCTAACCTGACCTTCGCACTTGTACGTAAAAGGCTCTCTTACACTGTTTCGTTCAAACTTAATATATTTGCATGACCTCACAGTTTTTCACCAACTTAGTACAGTACAGAACGCTGTATCTCGCGAAATGACATCGTTATTTAAGGTTTCACGCTGCTTGCATGCGCTTTCACGAGAATATCACAATATAGCAGTTCCGCACTTGTAACGGTACAAGACGCACTATCTGGCTAGTTCACGCCGTGTTGTCTGCTTTCACAATATTTCAGCTATCGCAGTTTCGTACTCGCACAAAAACACTATCTCGTTAGATGAGGTCGTTTTTGGTGGTTTCACGACGCTACCTAGCTTAAACTAACATAACCCAACCTAACCTAACCCTCGCAATTCTATCGTTAGAAAACGTTTTACTCGCTACTTTACCATGCTTTCTGCAACATTGCGACGGTTTTGTGCGATTTCACATTATATGTCGCAGTTTCCGACATGTAATGGTGAAAAACACTGCATCTCAATAGCTAACATTGTTTAATGTGGTTTTATGATGCTTGAAGACCTGAGCTAACCTAACCTTCGCACTTGTACGTAAAAGGCTCTGTTACACTGTTTCGTTCACAATTAATATATTTGCATGATCTCACAGTTTTTCACCAACTTAGTACAGTACAGAACGCTGTATCTCGCTAAATTACATCGTTAATTAAGGTTTCACGATGCTTGCATGCGCTTTCGCGAGAATATCACAATATAGCAGTTTGGCACTTGTAACGGTACAAGACGCACTATCTGGCTAGTTCACGCCGTGTTGTGTGCTTTCACAATATTTCAGCTATCGCCGTTTCGTACTCGCAACAAAACAACACTATCTCGTTAGATGAAATCGTTTTTGGTGGTGTCACGACGCTACATAGCTTAACTAACATAACCCAACCTAACCTAACCTTTGCAATTCTATCGTTACAAAACGTTTTACTCGCTACTTTACAATGCGTTCTGCAACATTACGACGGTTTCATGCGCTTTCACATTAGATGTCGCAGTTTCTGACTTGTAATGGTGAAAAACACTGCATCTCAATAGCTAACATTGTTTAATGCGGTTTTATGATGCTTCAAGACTTGACCTAACCTAACCTTTGCACTTGTACGTAAAAGGCTCTGTTACACTGTTTCGTTCACAATTATTATATTTGCATGATCTCAGTTTTTCACCAACTTAGTACAGTACAGAACGCTGTATCTCGCTAAATGACATCATTATTTAAGGTTTCACGATGCTTGCATGCGCTTTCACGAGAATATCACAATATAGCAGTTTCGCACTTGTAACGGTACAAGACGCACTATCTGGCCAGTTCACGCCGTGTTGTGTGCTTTCACAATATTTCAGCTATCGCAGTTTTGTAATCGCAACAAAACACTATCTCGTTAGATGAGGTCGTTTTTGGTGATTTCACGACGCTACCTAGCTTAAACTAACATGACCCAACCCAACCTAACCTAACCTTCGCTATTAATATCGTTAGAAAACGTTTTACTCGCTAATTTACAATACTTTCTGCAAAATTACGATGGTTTTTTGCGCTTTCACATAAGATGTCGCAGTTTCCGACTTGTAATGGTGAAAAACACTGCATCCCAATAGCTAACATTGTTTAATGCGGTTTTATGATGCTTCAAGACTTGACCTAACCTAACCTTCGCACTTGTACGTAAAAGGCTCTGTTACACTGTTTCGTTCACAATTAATATATTTGCGTGATCTCACAGTTTTTCACCAACTTAGTACAGTACAGAACGCTGTATCTCGCTAAATGAGATTGTTATTTAAGGTTTCACGATGCTTGCATGCGCTTTCACGAGAATATCACAATATAGCAGTTTCGCACTTGTAACGGTACAAGACGCACTATCTGGCTAGTTCACGCCGTGTTGTGTGCTTTCACAATATTTCAGCTATCACAGTTTCGTACTCGCAACAAAACAACACTATCTCGTTAGATGAGGTCGTATTTGATGGTTTCACGACGCTACCTAGCTTAAACTAACACAACCAAACCTAACCTAACCTTCGCAATTCTATCGTTAGAAAACGTTTTACTCGCTACTTTACAATGCTTTCTGTAACATTACGACGGTTTTATGCGCTTTCGCATTAGATGTCGCAGTTTCCGACTTGTAATGGTGAAAAACACTGCATCTCAATAGCTAACATTGTTTATAGCAGTTTTATGATGCTTCAAGTCTTCACCTAACCTAACCTTCGCACTTGTACGTAAAAGGTTCTGTTACACTCGTTCAATATTAATATATTTGCATGATCTCACAGTTTTTCACTAACTTAGTACAGTGCAGAACGCTGTATCTCGCTAAATGACATCGTTATTTAAGGTTTCACGATGCTTTGATGCGCTTTCACGAGAATATCACAATATAGCAGTTCCGCACTTGTAACGCTACAAGACGCACTATCTGGCTAGTTCACGCCGTGTTGTCTGCTTTCACAATATTTCAGCTATCACAGTTTCGTACTCGCAAAAAAAACAACACTATCTCGTTAGATGAGGTAGTTTTTGGTGGTTTCACGATGCTACCTAGCTTAAACTAAAATAACCGAACCGAACCTAACCTTCGCAATTCTGTCGTTAGAAAACGTTTTACTCGCTAGTTTACGATGCTTTCTGCAACATTACGACGGTTTTATGCGCTTTCACATAGATGTCGCAGTTTACGACTTGTAATGGTAAAAACACTGCATCTCAATAGCTAACATTGTTTAAAGCGGTTTTATGATGCTTCAAGTCTTGACCTAACCTAACCTTCGCACTTGTACGTAAAAGGCTCTCTTACACTGTTTCGTTCAAACTTAATATATTTGCATGACCTCACAGTTTTTCACCAACTTAGTACAGTACAGAACGCTGTATCTCGCTAAATGAGATCGTTATTTAAGGTTTCACGCTGCTTGCATGCGCTTTCACGAGAATATCACAATATAGCAGTTTGGATCTTGTAACGGTACAAGACGCACTATTTGGCTAGTTTACGCCGTGTTGTCTGCTTTCACAATATTTCAGCTATCGCAGTTTCGTACTCGCACAAAAACAACACTATCTCGTTAGATGAGGTCGTTTTTGGTGGTTTCACGACGCTACCTAGCTTAAACTAACATAACCCAACCTAACCTAACCTTCGCAATTCTATCGTTAGAAAACGTTTTACTCGCTACTTTACGAAGCTTTCTGCAACATTACGACGGTTTAATGCGCTTTCACATAGATGTCGCAGTTTACGACATGTAATGGTGAAAAACACTGCATCTCAATAGCTAACATTGTTTAATGTGGTTTTATGATGCTTGAAGACCTGAGCTAACCTAACCTTCGCACTTGTACGTAAAAGGCTCTGTTACACTGTTTCGTTCACAATTAATATATTTGCATGATCTCACAGTTTTTCACCAACTTAGTACAGTACAGAACGCTGTATCTCGCTAAATTACATCGTTAATTAAGGTTTCACGATGCTTGCATGCGCTTTCGCGAGAATATCACAATATAGCAGTTTGGCACTTGTAACGGTACAAGACGCACTATCTGGCTAGTTCACGCCGTGTTGTGTGCTTTCACAATATTTCGGCTATCGCCGTTTCGTACTCGCAACAAAACAACACTATCTCGTTAGATGAAATCGTTTTTGGTGGTGTCACGACGCTACATAGCTTAAACTAACATAACCCAACCCAACCTAACCTATCCTTTGCAATTCTATCGTTACAAAACGTTTTACTCGCTACTTTACAATGCGTTCTGCAACATTACGACGGTTTCATGCGCTTTCATATTAGATGTCGCAGTTTCTGACTTGTAGTGGTGAAAAACACTGCATCTCAATAGCTAACATTGTTTAATGCGGTTTTATGATGCTTCAAGACTTGACCTAACCTAACCTTCGCACTTGTACGTAAAAGGCTCTGTTACACTGTTTCGTTCACAATTAATATATTTGCGTGATCTCACAGTTTTTCACCAACTTAGTACAGTACAGAACGCTGTATCTCGCGAAATGACATCGTTATTTAACGTTTCACGCTGCTTGCATGCGCTTTCACGAGAATATCACAATATAGCAGTTCCGCACTTAACGGTACAAGACGCACTATCTGGCTAGTTCACGCCGTGTTGTCTGCTTTCACAATATTTCAGCTATCACAGTTTCGTACTCGCACAAAAACAACACTATCTCGTTAGATGAGGTCGTTTTTGGTGGTTTCACGACGCTACCTAGCTTAAACTAACATAACCGAACCGAACCTAACCTTCGCAATTCTATCGTTAGAAAACGTTTTACTCGCTACTTTACGATGCTTTCTGCAACATTACGACGGTTTTATGCGCTTTCACATTAGATGTCGCAGTTTCCGACTTGTAATGGGGAAAACACTGCATCTCAATAGGTGACATTGCTTAATGCGCTTTTAACGCGCTTCATAACTTAACCTAACTTAACCTTCGCACTTCTGTCTAATAAACGCTCTGTTACACTGTTTAGCTCAAAATTACGATATTTGCATGATGTCACAGTTTTTCACTAACTTAGTACAGTACAGAACGCTGTATCTCGCTAAATGACATCGTTATTTCAGGTTTCACGCTGCTTGCATGCGCTTTCACGAGAATATCACAATATAGCCGTTTCGCACTTGTAACGGTACAAGACGCACTATCTGGCTAGTTCACGCCGTGTTGTGTGCTTTCACAATATTTCAGCTATCGCAGTTTCGTACTCGCAACAAAACAACACTATCTCGTTAGACAAGGTCGTTTTTGGTGGTTTCACGACGCTACCTAGCTTAAACAAACACAACCCAACCTCACCTAACCTTCGCTATTCTATCGTTAGAAAACATTTTACTCGCTAATTTACAATGCTTTCTGCAACATTACGACGGTTTTTTGCGCTTTCTCATTAGATGTCGCAGTTTCCGACTTGTAATGGTGAAAAACAATGCACCTCAATAGCTAACATTGTTTAATGCGGTTTTATGATGCTTCAAGTCTTGACCTAACCTAACCTTCGCACTTGTACGTAAAAGGCTCTGTTACACTGTTTCGTTCACAATTAATATCTTTGCATGATCTTACAGTTTTTCACCAACTTAGTACAGTACAGAACGCTGTATCTCGCTAAATGACATCGTTATTTAAGGTTTCACGATGCTTGCATGCGCTTTCACGAGAATATCACAATATAGCAGTTTCGCACTTGTAACGGTACAAGACGCACTATCTGGCTAGTTCACGCCGTGTTGTGTGCTTTCACAATATTTCAGCTATCACAGTTTCGTACTCGCAACAAAACAACACTATCTCGTTAGATGAGGTCGTATTTGATGGTTTCACGACGCTACCTAGCTTAAACTAACACAACCAAACCTAACCTAACCTTCGCAATTCTATCGTTAGAAAACGTTTTACTCGCTACTTTACAATGCTTTCTGTAACATTACGACGGTTTTATGCGCTTTCGCATTAGATGTCGCAGTTTCCGACTTGTAATGGTGAAAAACACTGCATCTCAATAGCTAACATTGTTTATAGCAGTTTTATGATGCTTCAAGTCTTCACCTAACCTAACCTTCGCACTTGTACGTAAAAGGTTCTGTTACACTCGTTCAATATTAATATATTTGCATGATCTCACAGTTTTTCACTAACTTAGTACAGTGCAGAACGCTGTATCTCGCTAAATGACATCGTTATTTAAGGTTTCACGATGCTTTGATGCGCTTTCACGAGAATATCACAATATAGCAGTTCCGCACTTGTAACGCTACAAGACGCACTATCTGGCTAGTTCACGCCGTGTTGTCTGCTTTCACAATATTTCAGCTATCACAGTTTCGTACTCGCAAAAAAAACAACACTATCTCGTTAGATGAGGTAGTTTTTGGTGGTTTCACGATGCTACCTAGCTTAAACTAAAATAACCGAACCGAACCTAACCTTCGCAATTCTGTCGTTAGAAAACGTTTTACTCGCTAGTTTACGATGCTTTCTGCAACATTACGACGGTTTTATGCGCTTTCACATAGATGTCGCAGTTTACGACTTGTAATGGTAAAAACACTGCATCTCAATAGCTAACATTGTTTAAAGCGGTTTTATGATGCTTCAAGTCTTGACCTAACCTAACCTTCGCACTTGTACGTAAAAGGCTCTCTTACACTGTTTCGTTCAAACTTAATATATTTGCATGACCTCACAGTTTTTCACCAACTTAGTACAGTACAGAACGCTGTATCTCGCTAAATGAGATCGTTATTTAAGGTTTCACGCTGCTTGCATGCGCTTTCACGAGAATATCACAATATAGCAGTTTGGATCTTGTAACGGTACAAGACGCACTATTTGGCTAGTTTACGCCGTGTTGTCTGCTTTCACAATATTTCAGCTATCGCAGTTTCGTACTCGCACAAAAACAACACTATCTCGTTAGATGAGGTCGTTTTTGGTGGTTTCACGACGCTACCTAGCTTAAACTAACATAACCCAACCTAACCTAACCTTCGCAATTCTATCGTTAGAAAACGTTTTACTCGCTACTTTACGAAGCTTTCTGCAACATTACGACGGTTTAATGCGCTTTCACATAGATGTCGCAGTTTACGACATGTAATGGTGAAAAACACTGCATCTCAATAGCTAACATTGTTTAATGTGGTTTTATGATGCTTGAAGACCTGAGCTAACCTAACCTTCGCACTTGTACGTAAAAGGCTCTGTTACACTGTTTCGTTCACAATTAATATATTTGCATGATCTCACAGTTTTTCACCAACTTAGTACAGTACAGAACGCTGTATCTCGCTAAATTACATCGTTAATTAAGGTTTCACGATGCTTGCATGCGCTTTCGCGAGAATATCACAATATAGCAGTTTGGCACTTGTAACGGTACAAGACGCACTATCTGGCTAGTTCACGCCGTGTTGTGTGCTTTCACAATATTTCGGCTATCGCCGTTTCGTACTCGCAACAAAACAACACTATCTCGTTAGATGAAATCGTTTTTGGTGGTGTCACGACGCTACATAGCTTAAACTAACATAACCCAACCCAACCTAACCTATCCTTTGCAATTCTATCGTTACAAAACGTTTTACTCGCTACTTTACAATGCGTTCTGCAACATTACGACGGTTTCATGCGCTTTCATATTAGATGTCGCAGTTTCTGACTTGTAGTGGTGAAAAACACTGCATCTCAATAGCTAACATTGTTTAATGCGGTTTTATGATGCTTCAAGACTTGACCTAACCTAACCTTCGCACTTGTACGTAAAAGGCTCTGTTACACTGTTTCGTTCACAATTAATATATTTGCGTGATCTCACAGTTTTTCACCAACTTAGTACAGTACAGAACGCTGTATCTCGCGAAATGACATCGTTATTTAACGTTTCACGCTGCTTGCATGCGCTTTCACGAGAATATCACAATATAGCAGTTCCGCACTTAACGGTACAAGACGCACTATCTGGCTAGTTCACGCCGTGTTGTCTGCTTTCACAATATTTCAGCTATCACAGTTTCGTACTCGCACAAAAACAACACTATCTCGTTAGATGAGGTCGTTTTTGGTGGTTTCACGACGCTACCTAGCTTAAACTAACATAACCGAACCGAACCTAACCTTCGCAATTCTATCGTTAGAAAACGTTTTACTCGCTACTTTACGATGCTTTCTGCAACATTACGACGGTTTTATGCGCTTTCACATTAGATGTCGCAGTTTCCGACTTGTAATGGGGAAAACACTGCATCTCAATAGGTGACATTGCTTAATGCGCTTTTAACGCGCTTCATAACTTAACCTAACTTAACCTTCGCACTTCTGTCTAATAAACGCTCTGTTACACTGTTTAGCTCAAAATTACGATATTTGCATGATGTCACAGTTTTTCACTAACTTAGTACAGTACAGAACGCTGTATCTCGCTAAATGACATCGTTATTTCAGGTTTCACGCTGCTTGCATGCGCTTTCACGAGAATATCACAATATAGCCGTTTCGCACTTGTAACGGTACAAGACGCACTATCTGGCTAGTTCACGCCGTGTTGTGTGCTTTCACAATATTTCAGCTATCGCAGTTTCGTACTCGCAACAAAACAACACTATCTCGTTAGACAAGGTCGTTTTTGGTGGTTTCACGACGCTACCTAGCTTAAACAAACACAACCCAACCTCACCTAACCTTCGCTATTCTATCGTTAGAAAACATTTTACTCGCTAATTTACAATGCTTTCTGCAACATTACGACGGTTTTTTGCGCTTTCTCATTAGATGTCGCAGTTTCCGACTTGTAATGGTGAAAAACAATGCACCTCAATAGCTAACATTGTTTAATGCGGTTTTATGATGCTTCAAGTCTTGACCTAACCTAACCTTCGCACTTGTACGTAAAAGGCTCTGTTACACTGTTTCGTTCACAATTAATATCTTTGCATGATCTTACAGTTTTTCACCAACTTAGTACAGTACAGAACGCTGTATCTCGCTAAATGACATCGTTATTTAAGGTTTCACGATGCTTGCATGCGCTTTCATGAGAATCACACAATATAGCAGTTTCGCACTTGTAACGGTACAAGACGCACTATCTGGCTAGTTCACGCCGTGTTGTGTGCTTTCACAATATTTCAGCTATCACAGTTTTGTACTCGCAACAAAACAACACTATCTCGTTAGATGAGGTCGTATTTGATGGTTTTACGACGCTACCTAGCTTAAACTAACACAACCCAACCTAACCTAACCTTCACAATTCTATCGTTAGAAAACGTTTGACTCGCTACTTTACAATGCTTTCTGAAACATTACGACGGTTTTATGCGCTTTCGCATTAGATGTCGCAGTTTCCGACTTGTAATGGTGAAAAACACTGCATCTCAATAGCTAACATTGTTTAATGCGGTTTCATGATGCTTCAAGACTTGACCTAACCTAACCTTCGCACTTGTACGTAAAAGGGTCTGTTACACTGTTTCGTTCACAATTAATATATTTGCATGATCTCACAGTTTTTCACCAACTTAGTACAGTACTGAACGCTGTATCTCGCTAAATGACATCCTTATTTGAGGTTTCACGATGCTTAAATGCGCTTTCACGAGATCACCACAATATAGCAGTTTCGCACTTGTAACGGTACAAGACGCACTATCTGGCTAGTTCGCGCCGTGTTGTGTGCTTTCACAATATTTCTTCTATCGCAGTTTCGTACTCGCAACAAAACAACACTATCTCGTTAGATGAGGTCGTATTTGATGGTTTCACGACGCTAGCTAGCTTAAACTAACACAACCAAACCTAACCTAACCTTCGCAATTCTATCGTTAGAAAACGTTTTACTCGCTACTTTACAATGCTTTCTGTAACATTACGACGGTTTTATGCGCTTTCGCATTAGATGTCGCAGTTTCCGACTTGTAATGGTGAAAAACACTGCATCTCAATAGCTAACATTCTTTATAGCAGTTTTATGATGCTTCAAGTCTTCACCTAACCTAACCTTCGCACTTGTACGCAAAAGGTTCTGTTACACTCGTTCAATATTATTATATTTGCATGATCTCACAGTTTTTCACCAACTTAGTACAGTGCAGAACGCTGTATCTCGCTAAATGACCTCGTTATTTAAGGTTTCACGATGCTTTAATGCTTTTTCACGAGAATATCATAATACAGCAGTTTCGCACTTGTAACGGTACAAGACTACTATCTGGATAGTTCACACCGTGTTGTGTGCTTTCACAATATTTCAGCTATCACAGTTTGCTACTAGCAACAAAACAACACTATCTCGTTAGATGAGGTCGTTTTTGGTGGTTTCACGACGCTACCTAGCTTAAACTAACATAAGCGAACCGAACCTAACCTTCGCAATTCTGTCGTTAGAAAACGTTTTACTCGCTACTTTACGATGCTTTCTGCAACATTCCGACGGTTTTATGCGCTTTCACATTAGATGTCGCAGTTTCCGACTTGTAATGGTGAAAACACTGCATCTCAATAGCTAACATTGTTTAATGCGGTTTTATGATGCTTCAAGTCTTGACCTAACCTAACCTTCGCACTTGTACGTAAAAGGCTCTCTTACACTGTTTCGTTCAAACTTAATATATTTGCATGACCTCACAGTTTTTCACCAACTTAGTACAGTACAGAACGCTGTATCTCGCGAAATGACATCGTTATTTAAGGTTTCACGCTGCTTGCATGCGCTTTCACGAGAATATCTCAATATAGCAGTTCCGCACTTGTAACGGTACAAGACGCACTATCTGGCTAGTTCATGCCGTGTTGTCTGCTTTCACAATATTTCAGCTATCACAGTTTCGTACTCGCACAAAAACAACACTATCTCGTTAGATGAGGTCGTTTTTGGTGGTTTCACGACGCTACCTAGCTTAAACTAACATAACCCAACCTAACCAAACCTTCGCAATTCTATCGTTAGAAAACGTTTTACTCGCTACTTTACCATGCTTTCTGCAACATTACGACGGTTTTATGCGCTTTCACATTATATGTCGCAGTTTCCGACATGTAATGGTGAAAAACACTGCATCTCAATAGCTAACATTGTTTAATGTGGTTTTATGATGCTTGAAGACCTGAGCTAACCTAACCTTTGCACTTGTACGTAAAAGGCTCTATTACACTGTTTCGTTCACAATTAATATATTTGCATGATCTCACAGTTTTTCACCAACTTAGTACAGTACAGAACGCTGTATCTCGCTAAATTACATCGTTATTTAAGGTTTCACGCTGCTTGCATGCGCTTTCGCGAGATTATCACAATATAGCAGTTTGGCACTTGTAACGGTACAAGACGTACTATCTGGCTAGTTCACGCCGTGTTGTGTGCTTTCACAATATTTCAGCTATCGCAGTTTCGTACTCGCAACAAAACAACACTATCTCGTTAGATGAAATTGTTTTTGGTGGTATCACGACGCTACATAGCTTAAACTAACATAACACAGCCTAACCTAACCTTTGCAATTCTATCGTTACAAAACGTTTTACTCGCTACTTTACAATGCTTTCTGCAACATTACGACGGTTTCATGCGCTTTCACATTAGATGTCGCAGTTTCTGACTTGTAATGGTGAAAAACACTGCATCTCAATAACTAACATTGTTTAATGCGGTTTTAAGATGCTTCAAGACTTGACCTAACCTAACCTTTGCACTTGTACGTAAAAGGCTCTGTTACACTGTTTCGTTCACAATTATTATATTTGCATGATCTCACAGTTTTTCAACAACTTAGTACAGTACAGAACGCTGTATCTCGCTAAATGACATCATTATTTAAGGTTTCACGATGCTTGCACGCGCTTTCACGAGAATATCACAATGTAGCCGTTTCGCACTTGTAACGGTACAAGACGCACTATCTGGCCAGTTCACGCCGTGTTGTGTGCTTTCACAATATTTCAGCTATCGCAGTTTTGTAATCGCAACAAAACAACACTATCTCGTTAGATGAGGTCGTTTTTGGTGGTTTCACGACGCTACCTAGCTTAAACTAACATGACCCAACCCAACCTAACCTAATCTTCGCTATTAATATCGTTAGAAAACGTTTTACTCGCTAATATACAATGCTTTCTGCAAAATTACGACGCTTTTTGCGCTTTCAGATAAGATGTCGCAGTTTCCGACTAGTATTGGTGGAAAACAATGCACCTCAATAGCTAACGTTGTTTAATGCGGTTTTATGATGCTTCAAGTCTTGACCTAACCTAACCTTCGCACTTGTACGTAAAAGGCTCTGTTACACTGTTTCGTTCACAATTAATATATTTGCATGTTTTCACAGTTTTTCACCAACTTAGTACAGTACAGAACGCTGTATCTCGCTAAATGAGATCGTTATTTAAGGTTTCACGCTGCTTGCATGCGCTTTCACGAGAATATCACAATATAGCAGTTTGGATCTTGTAACGGTACAAGACGCACTATTTGGCTAGTTTACGCCGTGTTGTGGGCTTTCACAATATTTCAGCTATCGCAGTTTAGTACTCGCAACAAAACAACACTATCTCGTTAGATGAAATTGTTTTTGGTGGTTTCACGACATACCTAGCTTAAACTAACATAACCCAACCTAACCTAACCTTCGCAATTCTATCGTTAGAAAACGTTTTACTCGCTACTTTACGAAGCTTTCTGCAACATTACGACGGTTTAATGCGCTTTCACATAGATGTCGCAGTTTACGACTTGTAATGGTGAAAACACTGCATCTCAATAGCTAACATTGCTTAATGTGGTTTTATGATGCTTCAAGACCTGAGCTAACCAAACCTTCGCACTTGTACGTAAAAGGCTCTGTTACACTGTTTCGTTCAAACTTAATATATTTGCATGACCTCACAGTTTTTCACCAACTTAGTACAGTACAGAACGCTGTATCTCGCGAAATGACATCGTTATTTAAGGTTTCACGCTGCTTGTATGCGCTTTCACGAGAATATCTCAATATAGCAGTTCCGCACTTGTAACGGTACAAGACGCACTATCTGGCTAGTTCACGCCGTGTTGTCTGCTTTCACAATATTTCAGCTATCACAGTTTCGTACTCGCACAAAAACAACACTATCTCGTTAGATGAGGTCGTTTTTGGTGGTTTCACGACGCTACCTAGCTTAAACTAACATAACCCAACCTAACCTAACCTTCGCAATTCTATCGTTAGAAAACGTTTTACTCGCTACTTTACCATGCTTTCTGCAACATTACGACGGTTTTATGCGCTTTCACATTATATGTCGCAGTTTCCGACATGTAATGGTGAAAAACACTGCATCTCAATAGCTAACATTGTTTAATGTGGTTTTATGATGCTTGAAGACCTGAGCTAACCTAACCTTTGCACTTGTACGTAAAAGGCTCTGTTACACTGTTTCGTTCACAATTAATATATTTGCATGATCTCACAGTTTTTCACCAACTTAGTACAGTACAGAACGCTGTATCTCGCTAAATTACATCGTTATTTAAGGTTTCACGCTGCTTGCATGCGCTTTCGCGAGAATATCACAATATAGCAGTTTGGCACTTGTAACGGTACAAGACGTACTATCTGGCTAGTTCACGCCGTGTTGTGTGCTTTCACAATATTTCAGCTATCGCCGTTTCGTACTCGCAACAAAACAACACTATCTCGTTAGATGAAATTGTTTTTGGTGGTATCACGACGCTACATAGCTTAAACTAACATAACACAGCCTAACCTAACCTTTGCAATTCTATCGTTACAAAACGTTTTACTCGCTACTTTACAATGCTTTCTGCAACATTACGACGGTTTCATGCGCTTTCACATTAGATGTCGCAGTTTCTGACTTGTAATGGTGAAAAACACTGCATCTCAATAACTAACATTGTTTAATGCGGTTTTAAGATGCAAGACTTGACCTAACCTAACCTTTGCACTTGTACGTAAAAGGCTCTGTTACACTGTTTCGTTCACAATTATTATATTTGCATGATCTCACAGTTTTTCAACAACTTAGTACAGTACAGAACGCTGTATCTCGCTAAATGACATCATTATTTAAGGTTTCACGATGCTTGCACGCGATTTCACGAGAATATCACAATATAGCCGTTTCGCACTTGTAACGGTACAAGACGCACTATCTGGCCAGTTCGCGCCGTGTTGTGTGCTTTCACAATATTTCAGCTATCGCAGTTTTGTAATCGCAACAAAACAACACTATCTCGTTAGATGAGGTAGTTTTTGGTGGTTTCACGACGCTACCTAGCTTAAACTAACATAACCGAACTGAACCTAACCTTCGCAATTCTGTCGTTAGAAAACGTTTTACTCGCTAGTTTACGATGCTTTCTGCAACATTACGACGGTTTTATGCGCTTTCACATAGATGTTTGCAGTTTACGACTTGTAATGGTGAAAACACTGCATCTCAATAGCTAACATTGTTTAAAGCGGTTTTATGATGCTTCAAGTCTTGACCTAACCTAACCTTCGCACTTGTACGTAAAAGGCTCTCTTACACTGTTTCGTTCAAACTTAATATATTTGCATGACCTCACAGTTTTTCACCAACTTAGTACAGTACAGAACGCTGTATCTCGCTAAATGAGATCGTTATTTAAGGTTTCACGCTGCTTGCATGCGCTTTCACGAGAATATCACAATATAGCAGTTTGGATCTTGTAACGGTACAAGACGCACTATTTGGCTAGTTTACGCCGTGTTGTCTGCTTTCACAATATTTCAGCTATCGCAGTTTCGTACTCGCACAAAAACAACACTATCTCGTTAGATGAGGTCGTTTTTGGTGGTTTCACGACGCTACCTAGCTTGAACTAACATAACCCAACCTAACCTAACCTTCGCAATTCTATCGTTAGAAAACGTTTTACTCGCTACTTTACGAAGCTTTCTGCAACATTACGACGGTTTAATGCGCTTTCACATAGATGTCGCAGTTTACGACTTGTAATGGTGAAAACACTGCATCTCAATAGCTAACATTGCTTAATGTGGTTTTATGATGCTTCAAGACCTGAGCTAACCAAACCTTCGCACTTGTACGTAAAAGGCTCTGTTACACTGTTTCTTTCACAATTAATATATTTGCATGATCTTACAGTTTTTCACCAACTTAGTACAGTACAGAACGCTGTATCTCGCTAAATGAGATTGTTATTTAAGGTTTCACGATGCTTGCATGCGCTTTCACGAGAATATCACAATATAGCAGTTTCGCACTTGTAACGGTACAAGACGCACTATCTGGCTAGTTCACGCCGTGTTGTGTGCTTTCACAATATTTCAGCTATCACAGTTTCGTACTCGCAACAAAACAACACTATCTCGTTAGATGAGGTCGTATTTGATGGTTTCACGACGCTACCTAGCTTAAACTAACACAACCAAACCTAACCTAACCTTCGCAATTCTATCGTTAGAAAACGTTTTACTCGCTACTTTACAATGCTTTCTGTAACATTACGACGGTTTTATGCGCTTTCGCATTAGATGTCGCAGTTTCCGACTTGTAATGGTGAAAAACACTGCATCTCAATAGCTAACATTGTTTATAGCAGTTTTATGATGCTTCAAGTCTTCACCTAACCTAACCTTCGCACTTGTACGTAAAAGGTTCTGTTACACTCGTTCAATATTAATATATTTGCATGATCTCACAGTTTTTCACTAACTTAGTACAGTGCAGAACGCTGTATCTCGCTAAATGACATCGTTATTTAAGGTTTCACGATGCTTTGATGCGCTTTCACGAGAATATCACAATAGAGCAGTTTCGCACTTGTAACGGTACAAGACTACTATCTGGATAGTTCACACAGTGTTGTGTGCTTTCTCAATATTTCAGCTATCACAGTTTCCTACTAGCAACAAAACAACACTATCTCGTTAGATTAGGTCGTTTTTGGTGGTTTCACGACGCTACCTAGCTTAAACTAACATAACCGAACCGAACCTAACCTTCGTAATTCTATCGTTAGAAAACGTTTTACTCGCTACTTTACGATGCTTTCTGCAACATTACGACAGTTTTATTCGCTTTCACATTAGATGTCACAGTTTCCGACTTTTAATGGGGAAAAACAATGCATCTCAATAGCTAACATTGTTTAATGCGGTTTTATGATGCTTCAAGTCTTGACCTAACCTAACCTTCGCACTTGTACGTAAAAGGCTCTCTTACACTGTTTCGTTCAAACTTAATATAATTGCATGACCTCACAGTTTTTCACCAACTTAGTACATTACAGAACGCTGTATCTCGCGAAATGACATCGTTATTTAAGGTTTCACGCTGCTTGCATGCGCTTTCACGAGAATATCACAATATAGCAGTTCCGCACTTGTAACGGTACAAGACGCACTATCTGGCTAGTTCACGCCGTGTTGTCTGCTTTCACAATATTTCAGCTATCACAGTTTCGTACTCGCAAAAAAACAACACTATCTCGTTAGATGAGGTAGTTTTTGGTGGTTTCACGACGCTACCTAGCTTAAACTAAAATAACCGAACCGAACCTAACCTTCGCAATTCTGTCGTTAGAAAACGTTTTACTCGCTAGTTTACGATGCTTTCTGCAACATTACGACGGTTTTATGCGCTTTCACATAGATGTCGCAGTTTACGACTTGTAATGGTAAAAACACTGCATCTCAATAGCTAACATTGTTTAAAGCGGTTTTATGATGCTTCAAGTCTTGACCTAACCTGACCTTCGCACTTGTACGTAAAAGGCTCTCTTACACTGTTTCGTTCAAACTTAATATATTTGCATGACCTCACAGTTTTTCACCAACTTAGTACAGTACAGAACGCTGTATCTCGCGAAATGACATCGTTATTTAAGGTTTCACGCTGCTTGCATGCGCTTTCACGAGAATATCACAATATAGCAGTTCCGCACTTGTAACGGTACAAGACGCACTATCTGGCTAGTTCACGCCGTGTTGTCTGCTTTCACAATATTTCAGCTATCGCAGTTTCGTACTCGCACAAAAACACTATCTCGTTAGATGAGGTCGTTTTTGGTGGTTTCACGACGCTACCTAGCTTAAACTAACATAACCCAACCTAACCTAACCCTCGCAATTCTATCGTTAGAAAACGTTTTACTCGCTACTTTACCATGCTTTCTGCAACATTGCGACGGTTTTGTGCGATTTCACATTATATGTCGCAGTTTCCGACATGTAATGGTGAAAAACACTGCATCTCAATAGCTAACATTGTTTAATGTGGTTTTATGATGCTTGAAGACCTGAGCTAACCTAACCTTCGCACTTGTACGTAAAAGGCTCTGTTACACTGTTTCGTTCACAATTAATATATTTGCATGATCTCACAGTTTTTCACCAACTTAGTACAGTACAGAACGCTGTATCTCGCTAAATTACATCGTTAATTAAGGTTTCACGATGCTTGCATGCGCTTTCGCGAGAATATCACAATATAGCAGTTTGGCACTTGTAACGGTACAAGACGCACTATCTGGCTAGTTCACGCCGTGTTGTGTGCTTTCACAATATTTCAGCTATCGCCGTTTCGTACTCGCAACAAAACAACACTATCTCGTTAGATGAAATCGTTTTTGGTGGTGTCACGACGCTACATAGCTTAACTAACATAACCCAACCTAACCTAACCTTTGCAATTCTATCGTTACAAAACGTTTTACTCGCTACTTTACAATGCGTTCTGCAACATTACGACGGTTTCATGCGCTTTCACATTAGATGTCGCAGTTTCTGACTTGTAATGGTGAAAAACACTGCATCTCAATAGCTAACATTGTTTAATGCGGTTTTATGATGCTTCAAGACTTGACCTAACCTAACCTTTGCACTTGTACGTAAAAGGCTCTGTTACACTGTTTCGTTCACAATTATTATATTTGCATGATCTCAGTTTTTCACCAACTTAGTACAGTACAGAACGCTGTATCTCGCTAAATGACATCATTATTTAAGGTTTCACGATGCTTGCATGCGCTTTCACGAGAATATCACAATATAGCAGTTTCGCACTTGTAACGGTACAAGACGCACTATCTGGCCAGTTCACGCCGTGTTGTGTGCTTTCACAATATTTCAGCTATCGCAGTTTTGTAATCGCAACAAAACACTATCTCGTTAGATGAGGTCGTTTTTGGTGATTTCACGACGCTACCTAGCTTAAACTAACATGACCCAACCCAACCTAACCTAACCTTCGCTATTAATATCGTTAGAAAACGTTTTACTCGCTAATTTACAATGCTTTCTGCAAAATTACGATGGTTTTTTGCGCTTTCACATAAGATGTCGCAGTTTCCGACTTGTAATGGTGAAAAACACTGCATCCCAATAGCTAACATTGTTTAATGCGGTTTTATGATGCTTCAAGACTTGACCTAACCTAACCTTCGCACTTGTACGTAAAAGGCTCTGTTACACTGTTTCGTTCACAATTAATATATTTGCGTGATCTCACAGTTTTTCACCAACTTAGTACAGTACAGAACGCTGTATCTCGCTAAATGAGATTGTTATTTAAGGTTTCACGATGCTTGCATGCGCTTTCACGAGAATATCACAATATAGCAGTTTCGCACTTGTAACGGTACAAGACGCACTATCTGGCTAGTTCACGCCGTGTTGTGTGCTTTCACAATATTTCAGCTATCACAGTTTCGTACTCGCAACAAAACAACACTATCTCGTTAGATGAGGTCGTATTTGATGGTTTCACGACGCTACCTAGCTTAAACTAACACAACCAAACCTAACCTAACCTTCGCAATTCTATCGTTAGAAAACGTTTTACTCGCTACTTTACAATGCTTTCTGTAACATTACGACGGTTTTATGCGCTTTCGCATTAGATGTCGCAGTTTCCGACTTGTAATGGTGAAAAACACTGCATCTCAATAGCTAACATTGTTTATAGCAGTTTTATGATGCTTCAAGTCTTCACCTAACCTAACCTTCGCACTTGTACGTAAAAGGTTCTGTTACACTCGTTCAATATTAATATATTTGCATGATCTCACAGTTTTTCACTAACTTAGTACAGTGCAGAACGCTGTATCTCGCTAAATGACATCGTTATTTAAGGTTTCACGATGCTTTGATGCGCTTTCACGAGAATATCACAATATAGCAGTTCCGCACTTGTAACGCTACAAGACGCACTATCTGGCTAGTTCACGCCGTGTTGTCTGCTTTCACAATATTTCAGCTATCACAGTTTCGTACTCGCAAAAAAAACAACACTATCTCGTTAGATGAGGTAGTTTTTGGTGGTTTCACGATGCTACCTAGCTTAAACTAAAATAACCGAACCGAACCTAACCTTCGCAATTCTGTCGTTAGAAAACGTTTTACTCGCTAGTTTACGATGCTTTCTGCAACATTACGACGGTTTTATGCGCTTTCACATAGATGTCGCAGTTTACGACTTGTAATGGTAAAAACACTGCATCTCAATAGCTAACATTGTTTAAAGCGGTTTTATGATGCTTCAAGTCTTGACCTAACCTAACCTTCGCACTTGTACGTAAAAGGCTCTCTTACACTGTTTCGTTCAAACTTAATATATTTGCATGACCTCACAGTTTTTCACCAACTTAGTACAGTACAGAACGCTGTATCTCGCTAAATGAGATCGTTATTTAAGGTTTCACGCTGCTTGCATGCGCTTTCACGAGAATATCACAATATAGCAGTTTGGATCTTGTAACGGTACAAGACGCACTATTTGGCTAGTTTACGCCGTGTTGTCTGCTTTCACAATATTTCAGCTATCGCAGTTTCGTACTCGCACAAAAACAACACTATCTCGTTAGATGAGGTCGTTTTTGGTGGTTTCACGACGCTACCTAGCTTAAACTAACATAACCCAACCTAACCTAACCTTCGCAATTCTATCGTTAGAAAACGTTTTACTCGCTACTTTACGAAGCTTTCTGCAACATTACGACGGTTTAATGCGCTTTCACATAGATGTCGCAGTTTACGACATGTAATGGTGAAAAACACTGCATCTCAATAGCTAACATTGTTTAATGTGGTTTTATGATGCTTGAAGACCTGAGCTAACCTAACCTTCGCACTTGTACGTAAAAGGCTCTGTTACACTGTTTCGTTCACAATTAATATATTTGCATGATCTCACAGTTTTTCACCAACTTAGTACAGTACAGAACGCTGTATCTCGCTAAATTACATCGTTAATTAAGGTTTCACGATGCTTGCATGCGCTTTCGCGAGAATATCACAATATAGCAGTTTGGCACTTGTAACGGTACAAGACGCACTATCTGGCTAGTTCACGCCGTGTTGTGTGCTTTCACAATATTTCGGCTATCGCCGTTTCGTACTCGCAACAAAACAACACTATCTCGTTAGATGAAATCGTTTTTGGTGGTGTCACGACGCTACATAGCTTAAACTAACATAACCCAACCCAACCTAACCTATCCTTTGCAATTCTATCGTTACAAAACGTTTTACTCGCTACTTTACAATGCGTTCTGCAACATTACGACGGTTTCATGCGCTTTCATATTAGATGTCGCAGTTTCTGACTTGTAGTGGTGAAAAACACTGCATCTCAATAGCTAACATTGTTTAATGCGGTTTTATGATGCTTCAAGACTTGACCTAACCTAACCTTCGCACTTGTACGTAAAAGGCTCTGTTACACTGTTTCGTTCACAATTAATATATTTGCGTGATCTCACAGTTTTTCACCAACTTAGTACAGTACAGAACGCTGTATCTCGCGAAATGACATCGTTATTTAACGTTTCACGCTGCTTGCATGCGCTTTCACGAGAATATCACAATATAGCAGTTCCGCACTTAACGGTACAAGACGCACTATCTGGCTAGTTCACGCCGTGTTGTCTGCTTTCACAATATTTCAGCTATCACAGTTTCGTACTCGCACAAAAACAACACTATCTCGTTAGATGAGGTCGTTTTTGGTGGTTTCACGACGCTACCTAGCTTAAACTAACATAACCGAACCGAACCTAACCTTCGCAATTCTATCGTTAGAAAACGTTTTACTCGCTACTTTACGATGCTTTCTGCAACATTACGACGGTTTTATGCGCTTTCACATTAGATGTCGCAGTTTCCGACTTGTAATGGGGAAAACACTGCATCTCAATAGGTGACATTGCTTAATGCGCTTTTAACGCGCTTCATAACTTAACCTAACTTAACCTTCGCACTTCTGTCTAATAAACGCTCTATTACACTGTTTAGCTCAAAATTACGATATTTGCATGATGTCACAGTTTTTCACTAACTTAGTACAGTACAGAACGCTGTATCTCGCTAAATGACATCGTTATTTCAGGTTTCACGCTGCTTGCATGCGCTTTCACGAGAATATCACAATATAGCCGTTTCGCACTTGTAACGGTACAAGACGCACTATCTGGCTAGTTCACGCCGTGTTGTGTGCTTTCACAATATTTCAGCTATCGCAGTTTCGTACTCGCAACAAAACAACACTATCTCGTTAGACAAGGTCGTTTTTGGTGGTTTCACGACGCTACCTAGCTTAAACAAACACAACCCAACCTCACCTAACCTTCGCTATTCTATCGTTAGAAAACATTTTACTCGCTAATTTACAATGCTTTCTGCAACATTACGACGGTTTTTTGCGCTTTCTCATTAGATGTCGCAGTTTCCGACTTGTAATGGTGAAAAACAATGCACCTCAATAGCTAACATTGTTTAATGCGGTTTTATGATGCTTCAAGTCTTGACCTAACCTAACCTTCGCACTTGTACGTAAAAGGCTCTGTTACACTGTTTCGTTCACAATTAATATCTTTGCATGATCTTACAGTTTTTCACCAACTTAGTACAGTACAGAACGCTGTATCTCGCTAAATGAGATCGTTATTTAAGGTTTCACGCTGCTTGCATGCGCTTTCACGAGAATATCACAATATAGCAGTTTGGCACTTGTAACGGTACAAGACGCACTATCTGGCTAGTGCACGCCGTGTTGTGGGCTTTCACAATATTTCAGCTATCGCAGTTTCGTACTCGCAACAAAACAACACTATCTCGTTAGATGAAATCGTTTTTGGTGGTTTCACGACGTACCTAGCTTAAACTAACATAACCCATCCTAACCTAACCTTCGCAATTCTATCGTTAGAAAACGTTTTACTCGCTACTTTACGATGCTTTCTGCAACATTACGACGGTTTTATGCGCTTTCACATAGATGTCGCAGTTTACGACTTGTAATGGTGAAAACACTGCATCTGAATAGCTAACATTGCTTAATGTGGTTTTATGATGCTTCAAGACCTGAGCTAACCAAACTTTCGCACTTGTACGTAAAAGGCTCTGTTACACTGTTTCTTTCACAATTAATATATTTGCATGATCTCACAGTTTTTCACCAACTTAGTACAGTGCAGAACGCTGTATCTCGCTAAATGACATCGTTATTTAAGGTTTCACGATGCTTTTATGCGCTTTCACGAGAATATTACAATATAGCAGTTTCGCACTTGTAACGGTACAAGACTACTATCTGGATAATTCACACAGTGTTGTGTGCTTTCTCAATATTTCAGTTATCACAGTTTCCTACTAGCAACAAAACAACACTATCTCGTTAGATGAGGTCGTTTTTGGTGGTTTCACGACGCTACCTAGCTTAAACTTACATAACCGAACCGAACCTAACCTTCGCAATTCTGTCGTTAGAAAACATTTTACTCGCTACTTTACGATGCTTTCTGAAACATTACGACGGTTTTATGCGCTTTCACAATAGATGTCACAGTTTCCGACTTGTAATGGGGAAAAACAATGCATCTCAATAGCTAACATTGTTTAATGCGGTTTTATGATGCTTCAAGTCTTGACCTAACCTAACCTTCGCACTTGTACGTAAAAGGCTCTCTTACACTGTTTCGTTCAAACTTAATATATTTGCATGACCTCACAGTTTTTCACCAACTTAGTACAGTACAGAACGCTGTATCTCGCGAAATGACATCGTTATTTAAGGTTTCACGCTGCTTGCATGCGCTTTCACGAGAATATCACAATATAGCAGTTCCGCACTTGTAACGGTACAAGACGCACTATCTGGTAGTTCACGCCGTGTTGTCTGCTTTCACAATATTTCAGCTATCACAGTTTCGTACTCGCAAAAAAACACTATCTCGTTAGATGAGGTAGTTTTTGGTGGTTTCACGACGCTACCTAGCTTAAACTAACATAACCGAACCGAACCTAACCTTCGCAATTCTGTCGTTAGAAAACGTTTTACTCGCTACTTTACGATGCTTTCTGCAACATTACGACGGTTTTATGCGCTTTCACATTAGATGTCGCAGTTTCCGACTTGTAATGGGGAAAACACTGCATCTCAATAGCTGACATTGCTTAATGCGCTTTTACAACGCTTCATAACTTAACCTAACTTAACCTTCGCACTTCTGTCTAATAAACGCTCTGTTACACTGTTTAGCTCAAAATTACGATATTTGCATGATGTCACAGTTTTTCACTAACTTAGTACAGTACAGAACGCTGTATCTCGCTAAATGACATCGTTATTTCAGGTTTCACGCTGCTTGCATGCGCTTTCACGAGAATATCACAATATAGCAGTTTCGCACTTGTAACGGTACAAGACGCACTATCTGGCTAGTTCACGCCGTGTTGTGTGCTTTCACAATATTTCAGCTATCGCAGTTTCGTACTCGCAACAAAACAACACTATCTCGTTAGACAAGGTCGTTTTTGGTGGTTTCACGACGCTACCTAGCTTAAACAAACACAACCCAACCTAACCTAACCTTCGCAATTCTATCGTTAGAAAACATTTTACTCGCTAATTTACAATGCTTTCTGCAACATTACGACGGTTTTTTGCGCTTTCACATTAGATGTCGCAGTTTCCATCTTGTAATGGTGGAAAACGATGCATCTCAATAGCTAACATTGTAAAATGCGGTTTTATGATGCTTCAAGTCTTGACCTAACCTAACCTTCGCACTTGTACGTAAAAGGCTCTGTTACACTGTTTCGTTCACAATTAATATATTTGCGTGATCTCACAGTTTTTCACCAACTTAGTACAGTACAGAACGCTGTATCTCGCTAAAGGACATCATTACTTAAGGTTTCACGATGCTTGCATGCGCTTTCACGAGAATATCACAATATAGCAGTTTCGCACTTGTAACGGTACAAGACGCACTATCTGGCTAGTTCACGCAGTGTTGTATGCTTTCACAATATTTCAGCTATCGCAGTTTCGTACTCGCAACAAAACAACACTATCTCGTTAGACAAGGTCGTTTTTGGTGGTTTCACGACGCTACCTAGCTTAAACAAACACAACCCAACCTAACCTAACCTTCGCAATTCTATCGTTAGAAAACATTTTACTCGCTAATTTACAATGCTTTCTGCAACATTACGACGGTTTTTTGCGCTTTCACATTAGATGTCGCAGTTTCCGACTTGTATTGGTGAAAAACAATGCACCTCAATAGCTAACATTGTTTAATGCGGTTTTATGATGCTTCAAGTCTTGACCTAACCTAACCTTCGCACTTGTACGTAAAAGGCTCTGTTACACTGTTTCGTTCAGAATTAATATATTTGCATGATCTTACAGTTTTTCACCGACTTAGTACAGTACAGAACGCTGTATCTCGCTAAATGAGATCGTTATTTAAGGTTTCACGCTGCTTGCATGCGCTTTCACGAGAATATCACAATATAGCAGTTTGGCACTTGTAACGGTACAAGACGCACTATCTGGCTAGTTCACGCCGTGTTGTGGGCTTTCACAATATTTCAGCTATCGCAGTTTCGTACTCGCAACAAAACAACACTATCTCGTTAGATGAAATCGTTTTTGGTGGTTTCACGACGTACCTAGCTTAAACTAACATAACCCATCCTAACCTAACCTTCGCAATTCTATCGTTAGAAAACGTTTTACTCGCTACTTTACGATGCTTTCTGCAACATTACGACGGTTTTATGCGCTTTCACATAGATGTCGCAGTTTACGACTTGTAATGGTGAAAACACTGCATCTCAATAGCTAACATTGCTTAATGTGGTTTTATGATGCTTCAAGTCTTGACCTAACCTAACCTTCGCACTTGTACGTAAAAGGCTCTCTTACACTGTTTCGTTCAAACTTAATATAATTGCATGACCTCACAGCTTTTCACCAACTTAGTACATTAGAGAACGCTGTATCTCGCGAAATGACATCGTTATTTAAGGTTTCACGCTGCTTGCATGCGCTTTCACGAGAATATCACAATATAGCAGTTCCGCACTTGTAACGGTACAAGACGCACTATCTGGCTAGTTCACGCCGTGTTGTCTGCTTTCACAATATTTCAGCTATCACAGTTTCGTACTCGCAAAAAAACAACACTATCTCGTTAGATGAGGTAGTTTTTGGTGGTTTCACGACGCTACCTAGCTTAAACTAAAATAACCGAACCGAACCTAACCTTCGCAATTCTGTCGTTAGAAAACGTTTTACTCGCTAGTTTACGATGCTTTCTGCAACATTACGACGGTTTTATGCGCTTTCACATAGATGTCGCAGTTTACGACTTGTAATGGTAAAAACACTGCATCTCAATAGCTAACATTGTTTAAAGCGGTTTTATGATGCTTCAAGTCTTGACCTAACCTAACCTTCGCACTTGTACGTAAAAGGCTCTCTTACACTGTTTCGTTCAAACTTAATATATTTGCATGACCTCACAGTTTTTCACCAACTTAGTACAGTACAGAACGCTGTATCTCGCGAAATGACATCGTTATTTAAGGTTTCACGCTGCTTGCATGCGCTTTCACGAGAATATCACAATATAGCAGTTCCGCACTTGTAACGGTACAAGACGCACTATCTGGCTAGTTCACGCCGTGTTGTCTGCTTTCACAATATTTCAGCTATCGCAGTTTCGTACTCGCACAAAAACAACACTATCTCGTTAGATGAGGTCGTTTTTGGTGGTTTCACGACGCTACCTAGCTTAAACTAACATAACCCAACCTAACCTAACCCTCGCAATTCTATCGTTAGAAAACGTTTTACTCGCTACTTTACCATGCTTTCTGCAACATTGCGACGGTTTTGTGCGATTTCACATTATATGTCGCAGTTTCCGACATGTAATGGTGAAAAACACTGCATCTCAATAGCTAACATTGTTTAATGTGGTTTTATGATGCTTGAAGACCTGAGCTAACCTAACCTTCGCACTTGTACGTAAAAGGCTCTGTTACACTGTTTCGTTCACAATTAATATATTTGCATGATCTCACAGTTTTTCACCAACTTAGTACAGTACAGAACGCTGTATCTCGCTAAATTACATCGTTAATTAAGGTTTCACGATGCTTGCATGCGCTTTCGCGAGAATATCACAATATAGCAGTTTGGCACTTGTAACGGTACAAGACGCACTATCTGGCTAGTTCACGCCGTGTTGTGTGCTTTCACAATATTTCAGCTATCGCCGTTTCGTACTCGCAACAAAACAACACTATCTCGTTAGATGAAATCGTTTTTGGTGGTGTCACGACGCTACATAGCTTAAACTAACATAACCCAACCTAACCTAACCTTTGCAATTCTATCGTTACAAAACGTTTTACTCGCTACTTTACAATGCGTTCTGCAACATTACGACGGTTTCATGCGCTTTCACATTAGATGTCGCAGTTTCTGACTTGTAATGGTGAAAAACACTGCATCTCAATAGCTAACATTGTTTAATGCGGTTTTATGATGCTTCAAGACTTGACCTAACCTAACCTTTGCACTTGTACGTAAAAGGCTCTGTTACACTGTTTCGTTCACAATTATTATATTTGCATGATCTCAGTTTTTCACCAACTTAGTACAGTACAGAACGCTGTATCTCGCTAAATGACATCATTATTTAAGGTTTCACGATGCTTGCATGCGCTTTCACGAGAATATCACAATATAGCAGTTTCGCACTTGTAACGGTACAAGACGCACTATCTGGCCAGTTCACGCCGTGTTGTGTGCTTTCACAATATTTCAGCTATCGCAGTTTTGTAATCGCAACAAAACACTATCTCGTTAGATGAGGTCGTTTTTGGTGATTTCACGACGCTACCTAGCTTAAACTAACATGACCCAACCCAACCTAACCTAACCTTCGCTATTAATATCGTTAGAAAACGTTTTACTCGCTAATTTACAATGCTTTCTGCAAAATTACGACGGTTTTTTGCGCTTTCACATAAGATGTCGCAGTTTCCGACTTGTAATGGTGAAAAACACTGCATCCCAATAGCTAACATTGTTTAATGCGGTTTTATGATGCTTCAAGACTTGACCTAACCTAACCTTCGCACTTGTACGTAAAAGGCTCTGTTACACTGTTTCGTTCAAACTTAATATAATTGCATGACCTCACAGCTTTTCACCAACTTAGTACATTAGAGAACGCTGTATCTCGCGAAATGACATCGTTATTTAAGGTTTCACGCTGCTTGCATGCGCTTTCACGAGAATATCACAATATAGCAGTTCCGCACTTGTAACGGTACAAGACGCACTATCTGGCTAGTTCACGCCGTGTTGTCTGCTTTCACAATATTTCAGCTATCACAGTTTCGTACTCGCAAAAAAACAACACTATCTCGTTAGATGAGGTAGTTTTTGGTGGTTTCACGACGCTACCTAGCTTAAACTAAAATAACCGAACCGAACCTAACCTTCGCAATTCTGTCGTTAGAAAACGTTTTACTCGCTAGTTTACGATGCTTTCTGCAACATTACGACGGTTTTATGCGCTTTCACATAGATGTCGCAGTTTACGACTTGTAATGGTAAAAACACTGCATCTCAATAGCTAACATTGTTTAAAGCGGTTTTATGATGCTTCAAGTCTTGACCTAACCTAACCTTCGCACTTGTACGTAAAAGGCTCTCTTACACTGTTTCGTTCAAACTTAATATATTTGCATGACCTCACAGTTTTTCACCAACTTAGTACAGTACAGAACGCTGTATCTCGCGAAATGACATCGTTATTTAAGGTTTCACGCTGCTTGCATGCGCTTTCACGAGAATATCACAATATAGCAGTTCCGCACTTGTAACGGTACAAGACGCACTATCTGGCTAGTTCACGCCGTGTTGTCTGCTTTCACAATATTTCAGCTATCGCAGTTTCGTACTCGCACAAAAACAACACTATCTCGTTAGATGAGGTCGTTTTTGGTGGTTTCACGACGCTACCTAGCTTAAACTAACATAACCCAACCTAACCTAACCCTCGCAATTCTATCGTTAGAAAACGTTTTACTCGCTACTTTACCATGCTTTCTGCAACATTGCGACGGTTTTGTGCGATTTCACATTATATGTCGCAGTTTCCGACATGTAATGGTGAAAAACACTGCATCTCAATAGCTAACATTGTTTAATGTGGTTTTATGATGCTTGAAGACCTGAGCTAACCTAACCTTCGCACTTGTACGTAAAAGGCTCTGTTACACTGTTTCGTTCACAATTAATATATTTGCATGATCTCACAGTTTTTCACCAACTTAGTACAGTACAGAACGCTGTATCTCGCTAAATTACATCGTTAATTAAGGTTTCACGATGCTTGCATGCGCTTTCGCGAGAATATCACAATATAGCAGTTTGGCACTTGTAACGGTACAAGACGCACTATCTGGCTAGTTCACGCCGTGTTGTGTGCTTTCACAATATTTCAGCTATCGCCGTTTCGTACTCGCAACAAAACAACACTATCTCGTTAGATGAAATCGTTTTTGGTGGTGTCACGACGCTACATAGCTTAAACTAACATAACCCAACCTAACCTAACCTTTGCAATTCTATCGTTACAAAACGTTTTACTCGCTACTTTACAATGCGTTCTGCAACATTACGACGGTTTCATGCGCTTTCACATTAGATGTCGCAGTTTCTGACTTGTAATGGTGAAAAACACTGCATCTCAATAGCTAACATTGTTTAATGCGGTTTTATGATGCTTCAAGACTTGACCTAACCTAACCTTTGCACTTGTACGTAAAAGGCTCTGTTACACTGTTTCGTTCACAATTATTATATTTGCATGATCTCAGTTTTTCACCAACTTAGTACAGTACAGAACGCTGTATCTCGCTAAATGACATCATTATTTAAGGTTTCACGATGCTTGCATGCGCTTTCACGAGAATATCACAATATAGCAGTTTCGCACTTGTAACGGTACAAGACGCACTTTCTGGCCAGTTCACGCCGTGTTGTGTGCTTTCACAATATTTCAGCTATCGCAGTTTTGTAATCGCAACAAAACACTATCTCGTTAGATGAGGTCGTTTTTGGTGATTTCACGACGCTACCTAGCTTAAACTAACATGACCCAACCCAACCTAACCTAACCTTCGCTATTAATATCGTTAGAAAACGTTTTACTCGCTAATTTACAATGCTTTCTGCAAAATTACGACGGTTTTTTGCGCTTTCACATAAGATGTCGCAGTTTCCGACTTGTAATGGTGAAAAACACTGCATCCCAATAGCTAACATTGTTTAATGCGGTTTTATGATGCTTCAAGACTTGACCTAACCTAACCTTCGCACTTGTACGTAAAAGGCTCTGTTACACTGTTTCGTTCACAATTAATATATTTGCGTGATCTCACAGTTTTTCACCAACTTAGTACAGTACAGAACGCTGTATCTCGCGAAATGACATCGTTATTTAACGTTTCACGCTGCTTGCATGCGCTTTCACGAGAATATCACAATATAGCAGTTTCGCACTTGTAACGGTACAAGACTACTATCTGAATAATTCACACAGTGTTGTGTGCTTTCTCAATATTTCAGCTATCACAGTTTCCTACTAGCAACAAAACAACACTATCTCGTTAGATGAGGTCGTTTTTGGTGGTTTCACGACGCTACCTAGCTTAAACTTACATAACCGAACCGAACCTAACCTTCGCAATTCTGTCGTTAGAAAACGTTTTACTCGCTACTTTACGATGCTTTCTGAAACATTACGACGGTTTTATGCGCTTTCACAATAGATGTCACAGTTTCCGACTTGTAATGGGGAAAAACAATGCATCTCAATAGCTAACATTGTTTAATGCGGTTTTATGATGCTTCAAGTCTTGACCTAACCTAACCTTCGCACTTGTACGTAAAAGGCTCTCTTACACTGTTTCGTTCAAACTTAATATATTTGCATGACCTCACAGTTTTTCACCAACTTAGTACAGTACAGAACGCTGTATCTCGCGAAATGACATCGTTATTTAAGGTTTCACGCTGCTTGCATGCGCTTTCACGAGAATATCACAATATAGCAGTTCCGCACTTGTAACGGTACAAGACGCACTATCTGGTAGTTCACGCCGTGTTGTCTGCTTTCACAATATTTCAGCTATCACAGTTTCGTACTCGCAAAAAAACACTATCTCGTTAGATGAGGTAGTTTTTGGTGGTTTCACGACGCTACCTAGTTTAAACTAACATAACCGAACCGAACCTAACCTTCGCAATTCTGTCGTTAGAAAACGTTTTACTCGCTACTTTACGATGCTTTCTGCAACATTACGACGGTTTTATGCGCTTTCACATTAGATGTCGCAGTTTCCGACTTGTAATGGGGAAAACACTGCATCTCAATAGCTGACATTGCTTAATGCGCTTTTACAACGCTTCATAACTTAACCTAACTTAACCTTCGCACTTCTGTCTAATAAACGCTCTGTTACACTGTTTAGCTCAAAATTACGATATTTGCATGATGTCACAGTTTTTCACTAACTTAGTACAGTACAGAACGCTGTATCTCGCTAAATGACATCGTTATTTCAGGTTTCACGCTGCTTGCATGCGCTTTCACGAGAATATCACAATATAGCAGTTTCGCACTTGTAACGGTACAAGACGCACTATCTGGCTAGTTCACGCCGTGTTGTGTGCTTTCACAATATTTCAGCTATCACAGTTTCGTACTCGCAAAAAAACAACACTATCTCGTTAGATGAGGTAGTTTTTGGTGGTTTCACGACGCTACCTAGCTTAAACTAAAATAACCGAACCGAACCTAACCTTCGCAATTCTGTCGTTAGAAAACGTTTTACTCGCTAGTTTACGATGCTTTCTGCAACATTACGACGGTTTTATGCGCTTTCACATAGATGTCGCAGTTTACGACTTGTAATGGTGAAAACACTGCATCTCAATAGCTAACATTGCTTAATGTGGTTTTATGATGCTTCAAGTCTTGACCTAACCTAACCTTCGCACTTGTACGTAAAAGGCTCTCTTACACTGTTTCGTTCAAACTTAATATAATTGCATGACCTCACAGTTTTTCACCAACTTAGTACATTACAGAACGCTGTATCTCGCGAAATGACATCGTTATTTAAGGTTTCACGCTGCTTGCATGCGCTTTCACGAGAATATCACAATATAGCAGTTCCGCACTTGTAACGGTACAAGACGCACTATCTGGCTAGTTCACGCCGTGTTGTCTGCTTTCACAATATTTCAGCTATCACAGTTTCGTACTCGCAAAAAAACAACACTATCTCGTTAGATGAGGTAGTTTTTGGTGGTTTCACGACGCTACCTAGCTTAAACTAAAATAACCGAACCGAACCTAACCTTCGCAATTCTGTCGTTAGAAAACGTTTTACTCGCTAGTTTACGATGCTTTCTGCAACATTGCGACGGTTTTGTGCGATTTCACATTATATGTCGCAGTTTCCGACATGTAATGGTGAAAAACACTGCATCTCAATAGCTAACATTGTTTAATGTGGTTTTATGATGCTTGAAGACCTGAGCTAACCTAACCTTCGCACTTGTACGTAAAAGGCTCTGTTACACTGTTTCGTTCACAATTAATATATTTGCATGATCTCACAGTTTTTCACCAACTTAGTACAGTACAGAACGCTGTATCTCGCTAAATTACATCGTTAATTAAGGTTTCACGATGCTTGCATGCGCTTTCGCGAGAATATCACAATATAGCAGTTTCGCACTTGTAACGGTACAAGACGCACTATCTGGCTAGTTCACGCAGTGTTGTATGCTTTCACAATATTTCAGCTATCGCAGTTTCGTACTCGCAACAAAACAACACTATCTCGTTAGACAAGGTCGTTTTTGGTGGTTTCACGACGCTACCTAGCTTAAACAAACACAACCCAACCTAACCTAACCTTCGCAATTCTATCGTTAGAAAACATTTTACTCGCTAATTTACAATGCTTTCTGCAACATTACGACGGTTTTTTGCGCTTTCACATTAGATGTCGCAGTTTCCGACTTGTATTGGTGAAAAACAATGCACCTCAATAGCTAACATTGTTTAATGCGGTTTTATGATGCTTCAAGTCTTGACCTAACCTAACCTTCGCACTTGTACGTAAAAGGCTCTGTTACACTGTTTCGTTCACAATTAATATATTTGCATGATCTTACAGTTTTTCACCGACTTAGTACAGTACAGAACGCTGTATCTCGCTAAATGAGATCGTTATTTAAGGTTTCACGCTGCTTGCATGCGCTTTCACGAGAATATCACAATATAGCAGTTTGGCACTTGTAACGGTACAAGACGCACTATCTGGCTAGTTCACGCCGTGTTGTGGGCTTTCACAATATTTCAGCTATCGCAGTTTCGTACTCGCAACAAAACAACACTATCTCGTTAGATGAAATCGTTTTTGGTGGTTTCACGACGTACCTAGCTTAAACTAACATAACCCATCCTAACCTAACCTTCGCAATTCTATCGTTAGAAAACGTTTTACTCGCTACTTTACGATGCTTTCTGCAACATTACGACGGTTTTATGCGCTTTCACATAGATGTCGCAGTTTACGACTTGTAATGGTGAAAACACTGCATCTCAATAGCTAACATTGCTTAATGTGGTTTTATGATGCTTCAAGTCTTGACCTAACCTAACCTTCGCACTTGTACGTAAAAGGCTCTCTTACACTGTTTCGTTCAAACTTAATATAATTGCATGACCTCACAGCTTTTCACCAACTTAGTACATTAGAGAACGCTGTATCTCGCGAAATGACATCGTTATTTAAGGTTTCACGCTGCTTGCATGCGCTTTCACGAGAATATCACAATATAGCAGTTCCGCACTTGTAACGGTACAAGACGCACTATCTGGCTAGTTCACGCCGTGTTGTCTGCTTTCACAATATTTCAGCTATCACAGTTTCGTACTCGCAAAAAAACAACACTATCTCGTTAGATGAGGTAGTTTTTGGTGGTTTCACGACGCTACCTAGCTTAAACTAAAATAACCGAACCGAACCTAACCTTCGCAATTCTGTCGTTAGAAAACGTTTTACTCGCTAGTTTACGATGCTTTCTGCAACATTACGACGGTTTTATGCGCTTTCACATAGATGTCGCAGTTTACGACTTGTAATGGTAAAAACACTGCATCTCAATAGCTAACATTGTTTAAAGCGGTTTTATGATGCTTCAAGTCTTGACCTAACCTAACCTTCGCACTTGTACGTAAAAGGCTCTCTTACACTGTTTCGTTCAAACTTAATATATTTGCATGACCTCACAGTTTTTCACCAACTTAGTACAGTACAGAACGCTGTATCTCGCGAAATGACATCGTTATTTAAGGTTTCACGCTGCTTGCATGCGCTTTCACGAGAATATCACAATATAGCAGTTCCGCACTTGTAACGGTACAAGACGCACTATCTGGCTAGTTCACGCCGTGTTGTCTGCTTTCACAATATTTCAGCTATCGCAGTTTCGTACTCGCACAAAAACAACACTATCTCTTTAGATGAGGTCGTTTTTGGTGGTTTCACGACGCTACCTAGCTTAAACTAACATAACCCAACCTAACCTAACCCTCGCAATTCTATCGTTAGAAAACGTTTTACTCGCTACTTTACCATGCTTTCTGCAACATTGCGACGGTTTTGTGCGATTTCACATTATATGTCGCAGTTTCCGACATGTAATGGTGAAAAACACTGCATCTCAATAGCTAACATTGTTTAATGTGGTTTTATGATGCTTGAAGACCTGAGCTAACCTAACCTTCGCACTTGTACGTAAAAGGCTCTGTTACACTGTTTCGTTCACAATTAATATATTTGCATGATCTCACAGTTTTTCACCAACTTAGTACAGTACAGAACGCTGTATCTCGCTAAATTACATCGTTAATTAAGCTTTCACGATGCTTGCATGCGCTTTCGCGAGAATATCACAATATAGCAGTTTGGCACTTGTAACGGTACAAGACGCACTATCTGGCTAGTTCACGCCGTGTTGTGTGCTTTCACAATATTTCAGCTATCGCCGTTTCGTACTCGCAACAAAACAACACTATCTCGTTAGATGAAATCGTTTTTGGTGGTGTCACGACGCTACATAGCTTAAACTAACATAACCCAACCTAACCTAACCTTTGCAATTCTATCGTTACAAAACGTTTTACTCGCTACTTTACAATGCGTTCTGCAACATTACGACGGTTTCATGCGCTTTCACATTAGATGTCGCAGTTTCTGACTTGTAATGGTGAAAAACACTGCATCTCAATAGCTAACATTGTTTAATGCGGTTTTATGATGCTTCAAGACTTGACCTAACCTAACCTTTGCACTTGTACGTAAAAGGCTCTGTTACACTGTTTCGTTCACAATTATTATATTTGCATGATCTCAGTTTTTCACCAACTTAGTACAGTACAGAACGCTGTATCTCGCTAAATGACATCATTATTTAAGGTTTCACGATGCTTGCATGCGCTTTCACGAGAATATCACAATATAGCAGTTTCGCACTTGTAACGGTACAAGACGCACTATCTGGCCAGTTCACGCCGTGTTGTGTGCTTTCACAATATTTCAGCTATCGCAGTTTTGTAATCGCAACAAAACACTATCTCGTTAGATGAGGTCGTTTTTGGTGATTTCACGACGCTACCTAGCTTAAACTAACATGACCCAACCCAACCTAACCTAACCTTCGCTATTAATATCGTTAGAAAACGTTTTACTCGCTAATTTACAATGCTTTCTGCAAAATTACGACGGTTTTTTGCGCTTTCACATAAGATGTCGCAGTTTCCGACTTGTAATGGTGAAAAACACTGCATCCCAATAGCTAACATTGTTTAATGCGGTTTTATGATGCTTCAAGACTTGACCTAACCTAACCTTCGCACTTGTACGTAAAAGGCTCTGTTACACTGTTTCGTTCACAATTAATATATTTGCGTGATCTCACAGTTTTTCACCAACTTAGTACAGTACAGAACGCTGTATCTCGCGAAATGACATCGTTATTTAACGTTTCACGCTGCTTGCATGCGCTTTCACGAGAATATCACAATATAGCAGTTTCGCACTTGTAACGGTACAAGACTACTATCTGAATAATTCACACAGTGTTGTGTGCTTTCTCAATATTTCAGCTATCACAGTTTCCTACTAGCAACAAAACAACACTATCTCGTTAGATGAGGTCGTTTTTGGTGGTTTCACGACGCTACCTAGCTTAAACTTACATAACCGAACCGAACCTAACCTTCGCAATTCTGTCGTTAGAAAACGTTTTACTCGCTACTTTACGATGCTTTCTGAAACATTACGACGGTTTTATGCGCTTTCACAATAGATGTCACAGTTTCCGACTTGTAATGGGGAAAAACAATGCATCTCAATAGCTAACATTGTTTAATGCGGTTTTATGATGCTTCAAGTCTTGACCTAACCTAACCTTCGCACTTGTACGTAAAAGGCTCTCTTACACTGTTTCGTTCAAACTTAATATATTTGCATGACCTCACAGTTTTTCACCAACTTAGTACAGTACAGAACGCTGTATCTCGCGAAATGACATCGTTATTTAAGGTTTCACGCTGCTTGCATGCGCTTTCACGAGAATATCACAATATAGCAGTTCCGCACTTGTAACGGTACAAGACGCACTATCTGGTAGTTCACGCCGTGTTGTCTGCTTTCACAATATTTCAGCTATCACAGTTTCGTACTCGCAAAAAAACACTATCTCGTTAGATGAGGTAGTTTTTGGTGGTTTCACGACGCTACCTAGTTTAAACTAACATAACCGAACCGAACCTAACCTTCGCAATTCTGTCGTTAGAAAACGTTTTACTCGCTACTTTACGATGCTTTCTGCAACATTACGACGGTTTTATGCGCTTTCACATTAGATGTCGCAGTTTCCGACTTGTAATGGGGAAAACACTGCATCTCAATAGCTGACATTGCTTAATGCGCTTTTACAACGCTTCATAACTTAACCTAACTTAACCTTCGCACTTCTGTCTAATAAACGCTCTGTTACACTGTTTAGCTCAAAATTACGATATTTGCATGATGTCACAGTTTTTCACTAACTTAGTACAGTACAGAACGCTGTATCTCGCTAAATGACATCGTTATTTCAGGTTTCACGCTGCTTGCATGCGCTTTCACGAGAATATCACAATATAGCAGTTTCGCACTTGTAACGGTACAAGACGCACTATCTGGCTAGTTCACGCCGTGTTGTGTGCTTTCACAATATTTCAGCTATCACAGTTTCGTACTCGCAAAAAAACAACACTATCTCGTTAGATGAGGTAGTTTTTGGTGGTTTCACGACGCTACCTAGCTTAAACTAAAATAACCGAACCGAACCTAACCTTCGCAATTCTGTCGTTAGAAAACGTTTTACTCGCTAGTTTACGATGCTTTCTGCAACATTACGACGGTTTTATGCGCTTTCACATAGATGTCGCAGTTTACGACTTGTAATGGTAAAAACACTGCATCTCAATAGCTAACATTGTTTAAAGCGGTTTTATGATGCTTCAAGTCTTGACCTAACCTAACCTTCGCACTTGTACGTAAAAGGCTCTCTTACACTGTTTCGTTCAAACTTAATATATTTGCATGACCTCACAGTTTTTCACCAACTTAGTACAGTACAGAACGCTGTATCTCGCGAAATGACATCGTTATTTAAGGTTTCACGCTGCTTGCATGCGCTTTCACGAGAATATCACAATATAGCAGTTCCGCACTTGTAACGGTACAAGACGCACTATCTGGCTAGTTCACGCCGTGTTGTCTGCTTTCACAATATTTCAGCTATCGCAGTTTCGTACTCGCACAAAAACAACACTATCTCGTTAGATGAGGTCGTTTTTGGTGGTTTCACGACGCTACCTAGCTTAAACTAACATAACCCAACCTAACCTAACCCTCGCAATTCTATCGTTAGAAAACGTTTTACTCGCTACTTTACCATGCTTTCTGCAACATTGCGACGGTTTTGTGCGATTTCACATTATATGTCGCAGTTTCCGACATGTAATGGTGAAAAACACTGCATCTCAATAGCTAACATTGTTTAATGTGGTTTTATGATGCTTGAAGACCTGAGCTAACCTAACCTTCGCACTTGTACGTAAAAGGCTCTGTTACACTGTTTCGTTCACAATTAATATATTTGCATGATCTCACAGTTTTTCACCAACTTAGTACAGTACAGAACGCTGTATCTCGCTAAATTACATCGTTAATTAAGGTTTCACGATGCTTGCATGCGCTTTCGCGAGAATATCACAATATAGCAGTTTGGCACTTGTAACGGTACAAGACGCACTATCTGGCTAGTTCACGCCGTGTTGTGTGCTTTCACAATATTTCAGCTATCGCCGTTTCGTACTCGCAACAAAACAACACTATCTCGTTAGACAAGGTCGTTTTTGGTGGTTTCACGACGCTACCTAGCTTAAACAAACACAACCCAACCTAACCTAACCTTCGCAATTCTATCGTTAGAAAACATTTTACTCGCTAATTTACAATGCTTTCTGCAACATTACGACGGTTTTTTGCGCTTTCACATTAGATGTCGCAGTTTCCGACTTGTATTGGTGAAAAACAATGCACCTCAATAGCTAACATTGTTTAATGCGGTTTTATGATGCTTCAAGTCTTGACCTAACCTAACCTTCGCACTTGTACGTAAAAGGCTCTGTTACACTGTTTCGTTCACAATTAATATATTTGCATGATCTTACAGTTTTTCACCGACTTAGTACAGTACAGAACGCTGTATCTCCCTAAATGAGATCGTTATTTAAGGTTTCACGCTGCTTGCATGCGCTTTCACGAGAATATCACAATATAGCAGTTTGGCACTTGTAACGGTACAAGACGCACTATCTGGCTAGTTCACGCCGTGTTGTGGGCTTTCACAATATTTCACCTATCGCAGTTTCGTACTCGCAACAAAACAACACTATCTCGTTAGATGAAATCGTTTTTGGTGGTTTAACGACGTACCTAGCTTAAACTAACATAACCCATCCTAACCTAACCTTCGCAATTCTATCGTTAGAAAACGTTTTACTCGCTACTTTACGATGCTTTCTGCAACATTACGACGGTTTTATGCGCTTTCACATAGATGTCGCAGTTTACGACTTGTAATGGTGAAAACACTGCATCTCAATAGCTAACATTGCTTAATGTGGTTTTATGATGCTTCAAGTCTTGACCTAACCTAACCTTCGCACTTGTACGTAAAAGGCTCTCTTACACTGTTTCGTTCAAACTTAATATAATTGCATGACCTCACAGTTTTTCACCAACTTAGTACATTACAGAACGCTGTATCTCGCGAAATGACATCGTTAGTTAATGTTTCACGCTGCTTGCATGCGCTTTCACGAGAATATCACAATATAGCAGTTCCGCACTTGTAACGGTACAAGACGCACTATCTGGCTAGTTCACGCCGTGTTGTCTGCTTTCACAATATTTCAGCTATCACAGTTTCGTACTCGCAAAAAAACAACACTATCTCGTTAGATGAGGTAGTTTTTGGTGGTTTCACGACGCTACCTAGCTTAAACTAAAATAACCGAACCGAACCTAACCTTCGCAATTCTGTCGTTAGAAAACGTTTTACTCGCTAGTTTACGATGCTTTCTGCAACATTACGACGGTTTTATGCGCTTTCACATAGATGTCGCAGTTTACGACTTGTAATGGTAAAAACACTGCATCTCAATAGCTAACATTGTTTAAAGCGGTTTTATGATGCTTCAAGTCTTGACCTAACCTAACCTTCGCACTTGTACGTAAAAGGCTCTCTTACACTGTTTCGTTCAAACTTAATATATTTGCATGACCTCACAGTTTTTCACCAACTTAGTACAGTACAGAACGCTGTATCTCGCGAAATGACATCGTTATTTAAGGTTTCACGCTGCTTGCATGCGCTTTCACGAGAATATCACAATATAGCAGTTCCGCACTTGTAACGGTACAAGACGCACTATCTGGCTAGTTCACGCCGTGTTGTCTGCTTTCACAATATTTCAGCTATCGCAGTTTCGTACTCGCACAAAAACAACACTATCTCGTTAGATGAGGTCGTTTTTGGTGGTTTCACGACGCTACCTAGCTTAAACTAACATAACCCAACCTAACCTAACCCTCGCAATTCTATCGTTAGAAAACGTTTTACTCGCTACTTTACCATGCTTTCTGCAACATTGCGACGGTTTTGTGCGATTTCACATTATATGTCGCAGTTTCCGACATGTAATGGTGAAAAACACTGCATCTCAATAGCTAACATTGTTTAATGTGGTTTTATGATGCTTGAAGACCTGAGCTAACCTAACCTTCGCACTTGTACGTAAAAGGCTCTGTTACACTGTTTCGTTCACAATTAATATATTTGCATGATCTCACAGTTTTTCACCAACTTAGTACAGTACAGAACGCTGTATCTCGCTAAATTACATCGTTAATTAAGGTTTCACGATGCTTGCATGCGCTTTCGCGAGAATATCACAATATAGCAGTTTGGCACTTGTAACGGTACAAGACGCACTATCTGGCTAGTTCACGCCGTGTTGTGTGCTTTCACAATATTTCAGCTATCGCCGTTTCGTACTCGCAACAAAACAACACTATCTCGTTAGATGAAATCGTTTTTGGTGGTGTCACGACGCTACATAGCTTAAACTAACATAACCCAACCTAACCTAACCTTTGCAATTCTATCGTTACAAAACGTTTTACTCGCTACTTTACAATGCGTTCTGCAACATTACGACGGTTTCATGCGCTTTCACATTAGATGTCGCAGTTTCTGACTTGTAATGGTGAAAAACACTGCATCTCAATAGCTAACATTGTTTAATGCGGTTTTATGATGCTTCAAGACTTGACCTAACCTAACCTTTGCACTTGTACGTAAAAGGCTCTGTTACACTGTTTCGTTCACAATTATTATATTTGCATGATCTCAGTTTTTCACCAACTTAGTACAGTACAGAACGCTGTATCTCGCTAAATGACATCATTATTTAAGGTTTCACGATGCTTGCATGCGCTTTCACGAGAATATCACAATATAGCAGTTTCGCACTTGTAACGGTACAAGACGCACTATCTGGCCAGTTCACGCCGTGTTGTGTGCTTTCACAATATTTCAGCTATCGCAGTTTTGTAATCGCAACAAAACACTATCTCGTTAGATGAGGTCGTTTTTGGTGATTTCACGACGCTACCTAGCTTAAACTAACATGACCCAACCCAACCTAACCTAACCTTCGCTATTAATATCGTTAGAAAACGTTTTACTCGCTAATTTACAATGCTTTCTGCAAAATTACGACGGTTTTTTGCGCTTTCACATAAGATGTCGCAGTTTCCGACTTGTAATGGTGAAAAACACTGCATCCCAATAGCTAACATTGTTTAATGCGGTTTTATGATGCTTCAAGACTTGACCTAACCTAACCTTCGCACTTGTACGTAAAAGGCTCTGTTACACTGTTTCGTTCACAATTAATATATTTGCGTGATCTCACAGTTTTTCACCAACTTAGTACAGTACAGAACGCTGTATCTCGCGAAATGGCATCGTTATTTAACGTTTCACGCTGCTTGCATGCGCTTTCACGAGAATATCACAATATAGCAGTTCCGCACTTAACGGTACAAGACGCACTATCTGGCTAGTTCACGCCGTGTTGTGTGCTTTCACAATATTTCAGCTATCGCAGTTTTGTAATCGCAACAAAACACTATCTCGTTAGATTAGGTCGTTTTTGGTGATTTCACGACGCTACCTAGCTTAAACTAACATAACCAAACCGAACCTAACCTTCGCAATTCTATCGTTAGAAAACGTTTTACTCGCTACTTTACGATGCTTTCTGCAACATTACGACGGTTTTATTCGCTTTCACATTAGATGTCACAGTTTCCGACTTTTAATGGGGAAAAACAATGCATCTCAATAGCTAACATTGTTTAATGCGGTTTTATGATGCTTCAAGTCTTGACCTAACCTAACCTTCGCACTTGTACGTGAAAGGCTCTCTTACACTGTTTCGTTCAAACTTAATATATTTGCATGACCTCACAGTTTTTCACCAACTTAGTACATTACAGAACGCTGTATCTCGCGAATTGACATCGTTATTTAAGGTTTCACGCTGCTTGCATGCGCTTTCACGAGAATATCACAATATAGCAGTTCCGCACTTGTAACGCTACAAGACGCACTATCTGGCTAGTTCACGCCGTGTTGTCTGCTTTCACAATATTTCAGCTATCACAGTTTCGTACTCGCAAAAAAACAACACTATCTCGTTAGATGAGGTAGTTTTTGGTGGTTTCACGATGCTACCTAGCTTAAACTAAAATAACCGAACCGAACCTAACCTTCGCAATTCTGTCGTTAGAAAACGTTTTACTCGCTAGTTTACGATGCTTTCTGCAACATTACGACGGTTTTATGCGCTTTCACATAGATGTCGCAGTTTACGACTTGTAATGGTAAAAACACTGCATCTCAATAGCTAACATTGTTTAAAGCGGTTTTATGATGCTTCAAGTCTTGACCTAACCTAACCTTCGCACTTGTACGTAAAAGGCTTTCTTACACTGTTTCGTTCAAACTTAATATATTTGCATGACCTCACAGTTTTTCACCAACTTAGTACAGTACAGAACGCTGTATCTCGCTAAATGAGATCGTTATTTAAGGTTTCACGCTGCTTGCATGCGCTTTCACGAGAATATCACAATATAGCAGTTTGGATCTTGTAACGGTACAAGACGCACTATTTGGCTAGTTTACGCCGTGTTGTCTGCTTTCACAATATTTCAGCTATCGCAGTTTCGTACTCGCACAAAAACAACACTATCTCGTTAGATGAGGTCGTTTTTGGTGGTTTCACGACGCTACCTAGCTTAAACTAACATAACCCAACCTAACCTAACCTTCGCAATTCTATCGTTAGAAAACGTTTTACTCGCTACTTTACGAAGCTTTCTGCAACATTACGACGGTTTAATGCGCTTTCACATAGATGTCGCAGTTTACGACTTTAATGGTCAAAACACTGCATCTCAATAGCTAACATTGCTTAATGTGGTTTTATGATGCTTCAAGACCTGAGCTAACCAAACCTTCGCACTTGTACGTAAAAGGCTCTGTTACACTGTTTCTTTCACAATTAATATATTTGCATGATCTTACAGATTTTCACCAACTTAGTACAGTACGGAACGCTGTATCTCGCTAAATGAGATTGTTATTTAAGGTTTCACGATGCTTGCATGCGCTTTCACGAGAATATCACAATATAGCAGTTTCGCACTTGTAACGGTACAAGACGCACTATCTGGCTAGTTCACGCCGTGTTGTGTGCTTTCACAATATTTCGGCTATCGCCGTTTCGTACTCGCAACAAAACAACACTATCTCGTTAGATGAAATCGTTTTTGATGGTGTCACGACGCTACATAGCTTAAACTAACATAACCCAACCTAACCTAACCTTCGCAATTCTATCGTTAGAAAACGTTTTACTCGCTACTTTACGATGCTTTCTGCAACATTACGACGGTTTTATGCGCTTTCACATTAGATGTCGCAGTTTCCGACTTGTAATGGGGAAAACACTGCATCTCAATAGGTGACATTGCTTAATGCGCTTTTAACGCGCTTCATAACTTAACCTAACTTAACCTTCGCACTTCTGTCTAATAAACGCTCTGTTACACTGTTTAGCTCAAAATTACGATATTTGCATGATGTCACAGTTTTTCACTAACTTAGTGCAGTACAGAACGCTGTATCTCGCTAAATGACATCGTTATTTCAGGTTTCACGCTGCTTGCATGCGCTTTCACGAGAATATCACAATATAGCCGTTTCGCACTTGTAACGGTACAAGACGCACGATCTGGCTAGTTCACGCCGTGTTGTGTGCTTTCACAATATTTCAGCTATCGCAGTTTCGTACTCGCAACAAAACAACACTATCTCGTTAGACAAGGTCGTTTTTGGTGGTTTCACGACGCTACCTAGCTTAAACAAACACAACCCAACCTCACCTAACCTTCGCAATTCTATCGTTAGAAAACATTTTACTCGCTAATTTACAATGCTTTCTGCAACATTACGACGGTTTTTTGCGCTTTCTCATTAGATGTCGCAGTTTCCGACTTGTATTGGTGAAAAACAATGCACCTCAATAGCTAACATTGTTTAATGCGGTTTTATGATGCTTCAAGTCTTGACCTAACCTAACCTTCGCACTTGTACGTAAAAGGCTCTGTTACACTGTTTCGTTCACAATTAATATCTTTGCATGATCTTACAGTTTTTCACCAACTTAGTACAGTACAGAACGCTGTATCTCGCTAAATGAGATCGTTATTTAAGGTTTCACGCTGCTTGCATGCGCTTTCACGAGAATATCACAATATAGCAGTTTGGCACTTGTAACGGTACAAGACGCACTATCTGGCTAGTGCACGCCGTGTTGTGGGCTTTCACAATATTTCAGCTATCGCAGTTTCGTACTCGCAACAAAACAACACTATCTCGTTAGATGAAATCGTTTTTGGTGGTTTCACGACGTACCTAGCTTAAACTAACATAACCAATCCTAACCTAACCTTCGCAATTCTATCGTTAGAAAACGTTTTACTCGCTACTTTACGATGCTTTCTGCAACATTACGACGGTTTTATGCGCTTTCACATAGATGTCGCAGTTTACGACTTGTAATGGTGAAAACACTGCATCTGAATAGCTAACATTGCTTAATGTGGTTTTATGATGCTTCAAGACCTGAGCTAACCAAACTTTCGCACTTGTACCTAAAAGGCTCTGTTACACTGTTTCTTTCACAATTAATATATTTGCATGATCTCACAGTTTTTCACCAACTTAGTACAGTGCAGAACGCTGTATCTCGCTAAATGACATCGTTATTTAAGGTTTCACGATGCTTTTATGCGCTTTCACGAGAATATCACAATATAGCAGTTTCGCACTTGTAACGGTACAAGACTACTATCTGGATAATTCACACAGTGTTGTGTGCTTTCTCAATATTTCAGCTATCACAGTTTCCTACTAGCAACAAAACAACACTATCTCGTTAGATGAGGTCGTTTTTGGTGGTTTCACGACGCTACCTAGCTTAAACTTACATAACCGAACCGAACCTAACCTTCGCAATTCTGTCGTTAGAAAACGTTTTACTCGCTACTTTACGATGCTTTCTGAAACATTACGACGGTTTTATGCGCTTTCACAATAGATGTCACAGTTTCCGACTTGTAATGGGGAAAAACAATGCATCTCAATAGCTAACATTGTTTAATGCGGTTTTATGATGCTTCAAGTCTTGACCTAACCTAACCTTCGCACTTGTACGTAAAAGGCTCTCTTACACTGTTTCGTTCAAACTTAATATATTTGCATGACCTCACAGTTTTTCACCAACTTAGTACAGTGCAGAACGCTGTATCTCGCTAAATGACATCGTTATTTAAGGTTTCACGATGCTTTTATGCGCTTTCACGAGAATATCACAATATAGCAGTTTCGCACTTGTAACGGTACAAGACTACTATCTGGATAATTCACACAGTGTTGTGTGCTTTCTCAATATTTCAGCTATCACAGTTTCCTACTAGCAACAAAACAACACTATCTCGTTAGATGAGGTCGTTTTTGGTGGTTTCACGACGCTACCTAGCTTAAACTTACATAACCGAACCGAACCTAACCTTCGCAATTCTGTCGTTAGAAAACGTTTTACTCGCTACTTTACGATGCTTTCTGAAACATTACGACGGTTTTATGCGCTTTCACAATAGAAGTCACAGTTTCCGACTTGTAATGGGGAAAAACAATGCATCTCAATAGCTAACATTGTTTAATGCGGTTTTATGATGCTTCAAGTCTTGACCTAACCTAACCTTCGCACTTGTACGTAAAAGGCTCTCTTACACTGTTTCGTTCAAACTTAATATATTTGCATGACCTCACAGTTTTTCACCAACTTAGTACAGTACAGAACGCTGTATCTCGCGAAATGACATCGTTATTTAAGGTTTCACGCTGCTTGCATGCGCTTTCACGAGAATATCACAATATAGCAGTTCCGCACTTGTAACGGTACAAGACGCACTATCTGGCTAGTTCACGCCGTGTTGTCTGCTTTCACAATATTTCAGCTATCGCAGTTTCGTACTCGCACAAAAACAACACTATCTCGTTAGATGAGGTCGTTTTTGGTGGTTTCACGACGCTACCTAGCTTAAACTAACATAACCCAACCTAACCTAACCCTCGATATTCTATCGTTAGAAAACGTTTTACTCGCTACTTTACCATGCTTTCTGCAACATTGCGACGGTTTTGTGCGCTTTCACATTATATGTCGCAGTTTCCGACATGTAATGGTGAAAAACACTGCATCTCAATAGCTAACATTGTTTAATGTGGTTTTATGATGCTTGAAGACCTGAGCTAACCTAACCTTCGCACTTGTACGTAAAAGGCTCTGTTACACTGTTTCGTTCACAATTAATATATTTGCATGATCTCACAGTTTTTCACCAACTTAGTACAGTACAGAACGCTGTATCTCGCTAAATTACATCGTTAATTAAGGTTTCACGATGCTTGCATGCGCTTTCGCGAGAATATCACAATATAGCAGTTTGGCACTTGTAACGGTACAAGACGCACTATCTGGCTAGTTCACGCCGTGTTGTGTGCTTTCACAATATTTCGGCTATCGCCGTTTCGTACTCGCAACAAAACAACACTATCTCGTTAGATGAAATCGTTTTTGATGGTGTCACGACGCTACATAGCTTAAACTAACATAACCCAACCTAACCTAACCTTTGCAATTCTATCGTTACAAAACGTTTTACTCGCTACTTTACAATGCGTTCTGCAACATTACGACGGTTTCATGCGCTTTCACATTAGATGTCGCAGTTTCTGACTTGTAATGGTGAAAAACACTGCATCTCAATAGCTAACATTGTTTAATGCGGTTTTATGATGCTTCAAGACTTGACCTAACCTAACCTTTGCACTTGTACGTAAAAGGCTCTGTTACACTGTTTCGTTCACAATTATTATATTTGCATGATCTCAGTTTTTCACCAACTTAGTACAGTACAGAACGCTGTATCTCGCTAAATGACATCATTATTTAAGGTTTCACGATGCTTGCATGCGCTTTCACGAGAATATCACAATATAGCAGTTTCGCACTTGTAACGGTACAAGACGCACTATCTGGCCAGTTCACGCCGTGTTGTGTGCTTTCACAATATTTCAGCTATCGCAGTTTTGTAATCGCAACAAAACACTATCTAGTTAGATGAGGTCGTTTTTGGTGATTTCACGACGCTACCTAGCTTAAACTAACATGACCCAACCCAACCTAACCTAACCTTCGCTATTAATATCGTTAGAAAACGTTTTACTCGCTAATTTACAATGCTTTCTGCAAAATTACGACGGTTTTTGGCGCTTTCACATAAGATGTCGCAGTTTCCGACTTGTAATGGTGAAAAACACTGCATCCCAATAGCTAACATTGTTTAATGCGGTTTTATGATGCTTCAAGGCTTGACCTAACCTAACCTTCGCACTTGTACGTAAAAGGCTCTGTTACACTGTTTCGTTCACAATTAATATATTTGCATGATCTCACAGTTTTTCACCAACTTAGTACAGTGCAGAACGCTGTATCTCGCTAAATGACATCGTTATTTAAGGTTTCACGATGCTTTTATGCGCTTTCACGAGAATATCACAATATAGCAGTTTCGCACTTGTAACGGTACAAGACTACTATCTGGATAATTCACACAGTGTTGTGTGCTTTCTCAATATTTCAGCTATCACAGTTTCCTACTAGCAACAAAACAACACTATCTCGTTAGATGAGGTCGTTTTTGGTGGTTTCACGACGCTACCTAGCTTAAACTTACATAACCGAACCGAACCTAACCTTCGCAATTCTGTCGTTAGAAAACGTTTTACTCGCTACTTTACGATGCTTTCTGAAACATTACGACGGTTTTATGCGCTTTCACAATAGATGTCACAGTTTCCGACTTGTAATGGGGAAAAACAATGCATCTCAATAGCTAACATTGTTTAATGCGGTTTTATGATGCTTCAAGTCTTGACCTAACCTAACCTTCGCACTTGTACGTAAAAGGCTCTCTTACACTGTTTCGTTCAAACTTAATATATTTGCATGACCTCACAGTTTTTCACCAACTTAGTACAGTGCAGAACGCTGTATCTCGCTAAATGACATCGTTATTTAAGGTTTCACGATGCTTTTATGCGCTTTCACGAGAATATCACAATATAGCAGTTTCGCACTTGTAACGGTACAAGACTACTATCTGGATAATTCACACAGTGTTGTGTGCTTTCTCAATATTTCAGCTATCACAGTTTCCTACTAGCAACAAAACAACACTATCTCGTTAGATGAGGTCGTTTTTGGTGGTTTCACGACGCTACCTAGCTTAAACTTACATAACCGAACCGAACCTAACCTTCGCAATTCTGTCGTTAGAAAACGTTTTACTCGCTACTTTACGATGCTTTCTGAAACATTACGACGGTTTTATGCGCTTTCACAATAGATGTCACAGTTTCCGACTTGTAATGGGGAAAAACAATGCATCTCAATAGCTAACATTGTTTAATGCGGTTTTATGATGCTTCAAGTCTTGACCTAACCTAACCTTCGCACTTGTACGTAAAAGGCTCTCTTACACTGTTTCGTTCAAACTTAATATATTTGCATGACCTCACAGTTTTTCACCAACTTAGTACAGTACAGAACGCTGTATCTCGCGAAATGACATCGTTATTTAAGGTTTCACGCTGCTTGCATGCGCTTTCACGAGAATATCACAATATAGCAGTTCCGCACTTGTAACGGTACAAGACGCACTATCTGGTAGTTCACGCCGTGTTGTCTGCTTTCACAATATTTCAGCTATCACAGTTTCGTACTCGCAAAAAAACACTATCTCGTTAGATGAGGTAGTTTTTGGTGGTTTCACGACGCTACCTAGCTTAAACTAACATAACCGAACCGAACCTAACCTTCGCAATTCTGTCGTTAGAAAACGTTTTACTCGCTACTTTACGATGCTTTCTGCAACATTACGACGGTTTTATGCGCTTTCACATTAGATGTCGCAGTTTCCGACTTGTAATGGGGAAAACACTGCATCTCAATAGCTGACATTGCTTAATGCGCTTTTACAACGCTTCATAACTTAACCTAACTTAACCTTCGCACTTCTGTCTAATAAACGCTCTGTTACACTGTTTAGCTCAAAATTACGATATTTGCATGATGTCACAGTTTTTCACTAACTTAGTACAGTACAGAACGCTGTATCTCGCTAAATGACATCGTTATTTCAGGTTTCACGCTGCTTGCATGCGCTTTCACGAGAATATCACAATATAGCAGTTTCGCACTTGTAACGGTACAAGACGCACTATCTGGCTAGTTCACGCAGTGTTGTATGCTTTCACAATATTTCAGCTATCGCAGTTTCGTACTCGCAACAAAACAACACTATCTCGTTAGACAAGGTCGTTTTTGGTGGTTTCACGACGCTACCTAGCTTAAACAAACACAACCCAACCTAACCTAACCTTCGCAATTCTATCGTTAGAAAACATTTTACTCGCTAATTTACAATGCTTTCTGCAACATTACGACGGTTTTTTGCGCTTTCACATTAGATGTCGCAGTTTCCGACTTGTATTGGTGAAAAACAATGCACCTCAATAGCTAACATTGTTTAATGCGGTTTTATGATGCTTCAAGTCTTGACCTAACCTAACCTTCGCACTTGTACGTAAAAGGCTCTGTTACACTGTTTCGTTCACAATTAATATATTTGCATGATCTTACAGTTTTTCACCGACTTAGTACAGTACAGAACGCTGTATCTCGCTAAATGAGATCGTTATTTAAGGTTTCACGCTGCTTGCATGCGCTTTCACGAGAATATCACAATATAGCAGTTTGGCACTTGTAACGGTACAAGACGCACTATCTGGCTAGTTCACGCCGTGTTGTGGGCTTTCACAATATTTCAGCTATCGCAGTTTCGTACTCGCAACAAAACAACACTATCTCGTTAGATGAAATCGTTTTTGGTGGTTTCACGACGTACCTAGCTTAAACTAACATAACCCATCCTAACCTAACCTTCGCAATTCTATCGTTAGAAAACGTTTTACTCGCTACCTCACGATGCTTTCTGCAACATTACGACGGTTTTATGCGCTTTCACATAGATGTCGCAGTTTACGACTTGTAATGGTGAAAACACTGCATCTCAATAGCTAACATTGCTTAATGTGGTTTTATGATGCTTCAAGACCTGAGCTAACCAAACCTTCGCACTTGTACGTAAAAGGCTCTGTTACACTGTTTCTTTCACAATTAATATATTTGCATGATCTTACAGTTTTTCACCAACTTAGTACAGTACAGAACGCTGTATCTCGCTAAATGAGATTGTTATTTAAGGTTTCACGATGCTTGCATGCGCTTTCACGAGAATATCACAATATAGCAGTTTTGCACTTGTAATGGTACAAGACACACTATCTGGCTAGTTCACGCCGTGTTGTGTGCTTTCACAATATTTCAGCTATCACAGTTTCGTACTCGCAACAAAACAACACTATCTCGTTTGACGAGGTCGTTTTTGGTGGTTTCAAGACGCTACCTACCTTAAACTAACACAACCCAACCTAACCTAACCTTCGATATTCTATCGTTAGAAAACGTTTTACTCGCTACTTTACAATGCTTTCTGCAACATTACGACGGTTTTACGCGATTTCACATTAGATGTCGCGGTTTCCATCTTGTAATGGTGGAAAACGATGCATCTCAATAGCTAACATTGTTTAATGCGGTTTTATGATGCTTCAAGTCTTGACCTAACCTAACCTTCGCACTTGTACGTAAAAGGTTCTGTTACACTCGTTCAATATAATATATTTGCATGATCTCACAGTTTTTCACCAACTTAGTACAGTGCAGAACGCTGTACCTCGCTAAATGACATCGTTATTTAAGGTTTCACGATGCTTTTATGCGCTTTCACGAGAATATCACAATATAGCAGTTCCGCACTTGTAACGGTACAAGACGCACTATCTGGTAGTTCACGCCGTGTTGTCTGCTTTCACAATATTTCAGCTATCACAGTTTCGTACTCGCAAAAAAACACTATCTCGTTAGATGAGGTCGTTTTTGGTGGTTTCACGACGCTACCTAGCTTAAACAAACACAACCCAACCTAACCTAACCTTCGCAATTCTATCTTTAGAAAACGTTTTACTCGCTACTTTACGATGCTTTCTGCAACATTACGACGGTTTTATGCGCTTTCACATTAGATGTCGCAGTTTCCGACTTGTAATGGGGAAAACACTGCATCTCAATAGCTGACATTGCTTAATGCGCTTTTACAACGCTTCATAACTTAACCTAACTTAACCTTCGCACTTCTGTCTAATAAACGCTCTGTTACACTGTTTAGCTCAAAATTACGATATTTGCATGATGTCACAGTTTTTCACTAACTTAGTACAGTACAGAACGCTGTATCTCGCTAAATGACATCGTTATTTCAGGTTTCACGCTGCTTGCATGCGCTTTCACGAGAATATCACAATATAGCAGTTTCGCACTTGTAACGGTACAAGACGCACTATCTGGCTAGTTCACGCCGTGTTGTGTGCTTTCACAATATTTCAGCTATCGCAGTTTCGTACTCGCAACAAAACAACACTATCTCGTTAGACAAGGTCGTTTTTGGTGGTTTCACGACGCTACCTAGCTTAAACAAACACAACCCAACCTAACCTAACCTTCGCAATTCTATCTTTAGAAAACATTTTACTCGCTAATTTACAATGCTTTCTGCAACATTACGACGGTTTTTTGCGCTTTCACATTAGATGTCGCAGTTTCCATCTTGTAATGGTGGAAAACGATGCATCTCAATAGCTAACATTGTTTAATGCGGTTTTATGATGCTTCAAGTCTTGACCTAACCTAACCTTCGCACTTGTACGTAAAAGGCTCTGTTACACTGTTTCGTTCACAATTAATATATTTGCGTGATCTCACAGTTTTTCACCAACTTAGTACAGTACAGAACGCTGTATCTCGCTAAAGGACATCATTACTTAAGGTTTCACGATGCTTGCATGCGCTTTCAGGAGAATATCACAATATAGCAGTTTCGCACTTGTAACGGTACAAGACGCACTATCTGGCTAGTTCACGCAGTGTTGTATGCTTTCACAATATTTCAGCTATCGCAGTTTCGTACTCGCAACAAAACAACACTATCTCGTTAGACAAGGTCGTTTTTGGTGGTTTCACGACGCTACCTAGCTTAAACAAACACAACCCAACCTAACCTAACCTTCGCAATTCTATCGTTAGAAAACATTTTACTCGCTAATTTACAATGCTTTCTGCAACATTACGACGGTTTTTTGCGCTTTCACATTAGATGTCGCAGTTTCCGACTTGTATTGGTGAAAAACAATGCACCTCAATAGCTAACATTGTTTAATGCGGTTTTATGATGCTTCAAGTCTTGACCTAACCTAACCTTCGCGCTTGTACGTAAAAGGCTCTGTTACACTGTTTCTTTCACAATTAATATATTTGCATGATCTTACAGTTTTTCACCAACTTAGTACAGTACAGAACGCTGTATCTCGCTAAATGAGATTGTTATTTAAGGTTTCACGATGCTTGCATGCGCTTTCACGAGAATATCACAATATAGCAGTTTTGCACTTGTAATGGTACAAGACACACTATCTGGCTAGTTCACGCCGTGTTGTGTGCTTTCACAATATTTCAGCTATCACAGTTTCGTACTCGCAACAAAACAACACTATCTCGTTTGACGAGGTCGTTTTTGGTGGTTTCAAGACGCTACCTACCTTAAACTAACACAACCCAACCTAACCTAACCTTCGATATTCTATCGTTAGAAAACGTTTTACTCGCTACTTTACAATGCTTTCTGCAACATTACGACGGTTTTACGCGCTTTCACATTAGATGTCGCGGTTTCCATCTTGTAATGGTGGAAAACGATGCATCTCAATAGCTAACATTGTTTAATGCGGTTTTATGATGCTTCAAGTCTTGACCTAACCTAACCTTCGCACTTGTACGTAAAAGGTTCTGTTACACTCGTTCAATATAATATATTTGCATGATCTCACAGTTTTTCACCAACTTAGTACAGTGCAGAACGCTGTATCTCGCTAAATGACATCGTTATTTAAGGTTTCACGATGCTTTTATGCGCTTTCACGAGAATATCACAATATAGCAGTTCCGCACTTGTAACGGTACAAGACGCACTATCTGGTAGTTCACGCCGTGTTGTCTGCTTTCACAATATTTCAGCTATCACAGTTTCGTACTCGCAAAAAAACACTATCTCGTTAGATGAGGTCGTTTTTGGTGGTTTCACGACGCTACCTAGCTTAAACAAACACAACCCAACCTAACCTAACCTTCGCAATTCTATCTTTAGAAAACGTTTTACTCGCTACTTTACGATGCTTTCTGCAACATTACGACGGTTTTATGCGCTTTCACATTAGATGTCGCAGTTTCCGACTTGTAATGGGGAAAACACTGCATCTCAATAGCTGACATTGCTTAATGCGCTTTTACAACGCTTCATAACTTAACCTAACTTAACCTTCGCACTTCTGTCTAATAAACGCTCTGTTACACTGTTTAGCTCAAAATTACGATATTTGCATGATGTCACAGTTTTTCACTAACTTAGTACAGTACAGAACGCTGTATCTCGCTAAATGACATCGTTATTTCAGGTTTCACGCTGCTTGCATGCGCTTTCACGAGAATATCACAATATAGCAGTTTCGCACTTGTAACGGTACAAGACGCACTATCTGGCTAGTTCACGCCGTGTTGTGTGCTTTCACAATATTTCAGCTATCGCAGTTTCGTACTCGCAACAAAACAACACTATCTCGTTAGACAAGGTCGTTTTTGGTGGTTTCACGACGCTACCTAGCTTAAACAAACACAACCCAACCTAACCTAACCTTCGCAATTCTATCTTTAGAAAACATTTTACTCGCTAATTTACAATGCTTTCTGCAACATTACGACGGTTTTTTGCGCTTTCACATTAGATGTCGCAGTTTCCATCTTGTAATGGTGGAAAACGATGCATCTCAATAGCTAACATTGTTTAATGCGGTTTTATGATGCTTCAAGTCTTGACCTAACCTAACCTTCGCACTTGTACGTAAAAGGCTCTGTTACACTGTTTCGTTCACAATTAATATATTTGCGTGATCTCACAGTTTTTCACCAACTTAGTACAGTACAGAACGCTGTATCTCGCTAAAGGACATCATTACTTAAGGTTTCACGATGCTTGCATGCGCTTTCACGAGAATATCACAATATAGCAGTTTCGCACTTGTAACGGTACAAGACGCACTATCTGGCTAGTTCACGCAGTGTTGTATGCTTTCACAATATTTCAGCTATCGCAGTTTCGTACTCGCAACAAAACAACACTATCTCGTTAGACAAGGTCGTTTTTGGTGGTTTCACGACGCTACCTAGCTTAAACAAACACAACCCAACCTAACCTAACCTTCGCAATTCTATCGTTAGAAAACATTTTACTCGCTAATTTACAATGCTTTCTGCAACATTACGACGGTTTTTTGCGCTTTCACATTAGATGTCGCAGTTTCCGACTTGTATTGGTGAAAAACAATGCACCTCAATAGCTAACATTGTTTAATGCGGTTTTATGATGCTTCAAGTCTTGACCTAACCTAACCTTCGCACTTGTACGTAAAAGGCTCTGTTACACTGTTTCGTTCACAATTAATATATTTGCATGATCTTACAGTTTTTCACCGACTTAGTACAGTACAGAACGCTGTATCTCGCTAAATGAGATCGTTATTTAAGGTTTCACGCTGCTTTCACGAGAATATCACAATATAGCAGTTTGGCACTTGTAACGGTACAAGACGCACTATCTGGCTAGTTCACGCCGTGTTGTGGGCTTTCACAATATTTCAGCTATCGCAGTTTCGTACTCGCAACAAAACAACACTATCTCGTTAGATGAAATCGTTTTTGGTGGTTTCACGACGTACCTAGCTTAAACTAACATAACCCATCCTAACCTAACCTTCGCAATTCTATCGTTAGAAAACGTTTTACTCGCTACTTTACGATGCTTTCTGCAACATTACGACGGTTTTATGCGCTTTCACATAGATGTCGCAGTTTACGACTTGTAATGGTGAAACACTGCATCTCAATAGCTAACATTGCTTAATGTGGTTTTATGATGCTTCAAGACCTGAGCTAACCAAACCTTCGCACTTGTACGTAAAAGGCTCTGTTACACTGTTTCTTTCACAATTAATATATTTGCATGATCTTACAGTTTTTCACCAACTTAGTACAGTACAGAACGCTGTATCTCGCTAAATGAGATTGTTATTTAAGGTTTCACGATGCTTGCATGCGCTTTCACGAGAATATCACAATATAGCAGTTTTGCACTTGTAACGGTACAAGACACACTATCTGGCTAGTTCACGCCGTGTTGTGTGCTTTCACAATATTTCAGCTATCACAGTTTCGTACTCGCAACAAAACAACACTATCTCGTTTGACGAGGTCGTTTTTGGTGGTTTCAAGACGCTACCTACCTTAAACTAACAAAACGTTTTACTCGCTACTTTACAATGCTTTCTGCAACATTACGACGGTTTTACGCGCTTTCACATTAGATGTCGCGGTTTCCATCTTGTAATGGTGGAAAACGATGCATCTCAATAGCTAACATTGTTTAATGCGGTTTTATGATGCTTCAAGTCTTGACCTAACCTAACCTTCGCACTTGTACGTAAAAGGTTCTGTTACACTCGTTCAATATAATATATTTGCATGATCTCACAGTTTTTCACCAACTTAGTACAGTGCAGAACGCTGTATCTCGCTAAATGACATCGTTATTTAAGGTTTCACGATGCTTTTATGCGCTTTCACGAGAATATCACAATATAGCAGTTTCGCACTTGTAACGGTACAAGACTACTATCTGGATAGTTCACACCGTGTTGTGTGCTTTCACAATATTTCAGCTATCACAGTTTCCTACTAGCAACAAAACAACACTATCTCGTTAGATGAGGTCGTTTTTGGTGGTTTCACGACGCTACCTAGCTTAAACTAACATAACCAAACCGAACCTAACCTTCGCAATTCTATCGTTAGAAAACGTTTTACTCGCTACTTTACGATGCTTTCTGCAACATTATGACGGTTTTATGCGCTTTCACATTAGATGTCACAGTTTCCGACTTGTAATGGGGAAAAACAATGCATCTCAATAGCTAACATTGTTTAATGCGGTTTTATGATGCTTCAAGTCTTGACCTAACCTAACCTTCGCACTTGTACGTAAAAGGCTCTCTTACACTGTTTCGTTCACACTTAATATATTTGCATGACCCCACAGTTTTTCACCAAATTAGTACAGTACAGAACGCTGTATCTCGCTAAATGACATCATTATTTAAGGTTTCACGATGCTTGCATGCGCTTTCATGAGAATCGCACAATATTGCAGTTTCGCACTTGTAACGGTACAAGACGCACGATCGGGCTAGTTCACGCCGTGTTGTGTGCTTTCACAATATTTCAGCTATCACAGTTTCCTACTAGCAACAAAACAACACTATCTCGTTAGATGAGGTAGTTTTTGGTGGTTTCACGACGCTACCTAGCTTAAACTAACATAACCGAACCGAACCTAACCTTCGCAATTCTGTCGTTAGAAAACGTTTTACTCGCTACTTTACGATGCTTTCTGCAACATTACGACGGTTTCATGCGCTTTGACATTAGATGTCGCAGTTTCCGACTTGTTATGGTGAAAAACACTGCATCTCAATAGCTGACATTGTTTAATGCGGTTTTACAACGCTTCATAACTTAACCTAACCTAACCTTCGCACTTGTACGTAAAAGGCTCTCTTACACTGTTTCGTTCAAACTTAATATATTTGCATGACCTCACAGTTTTTCACCAACAGTACAGTACAGAACGCTGTATCTCGCGAAATGACATCGTTATTTAAGGTTTCACGCTGCTTGCATGCGCTTTCACGAGACTATCACAATATAGCAGTTCCGCACTTGTAACGGTACAAGACGCACTATCTGGCTAGTTCACGCCGTGTTGTCTGCTTTCACAATATTTCAGCTATCACAGTTTCGTACTCGCAAAAAAACAACACTATCGCGTTAGATGAAATCGTTTTTGGTGGTTTCACGACGTACCTAGCTTAAACTAACATAACCCAACCTAACCTAACCTTCGCAATTCTATCGTTAGAAAACGTTTTACTCGCTACTTTACGATGCTTTCTGCAACATTACGACGGTTTTATGCGCTTTCACATAGATGTCGCAGTTTCCTACTTGTAATGGTGAAAAACACTGCATCTCAATAGCTAACAATGTTTAATGCGGTTTCATGATGCTTCAAGACTTGACCTAACCTAACCTTCGCACTTGTACGTAAAAGGTTCTGTTACACTCGTTCAATATTATTATATTTGCATGATCTCACAGTTTTTCACCAACTTAGTACAGTGCAGAACGCTGTATCTCGCGAAATGACATCGTTATTTAAGGTTTCACGCTGCTTGCATGCGCTTTCACGAGAATATCACAATATAGCAGTTCCGCACTTGTAACTGTACAAGACGCCCTATCTGGCTAGTTCACGCCGTGTTGTCTGCTTTCACAATATTTCAGCTATCACAGTTTCGTACTCGCAAAAAAACAACACTATCTCGTTAGATGAGGTAGTTTTTGGTGGTTTCACGACGCTACCTAGCTTAAACTAACATAACCGAACCGAACCGAACCTTCGCAATTCTGTCGTTAGAAAACGTTTTACTCGCTACTTTACGATGCTTTCTGCAACATTACGACGGTTTTATGCGCTTTCACATTATATGTCGCAGTTTCCGACTTGTAATGGTGAAAAACACTGCATATCAATAGCTAACATTGTTTAATGCGGTTTTATGATGCTTCAAGTCTTGACCTAACCTAACCTTCGCACTTGTACGTAAAAGGCTCTCTTACACTGTTTCGTTCAAACTTAATATATTTGCATGACCTCACAGTTTTTCACCAACTTAGTACAGTACAGAACGCTGTATCTCGCGAAATGACATCGTTATTTAAGGTTTCACGCTGCTTGCATGCGCTTTCACGAGAATATCACAATATAGCAGTTTCGCACTTGTAACGGTACAAGACTACTATCTGGATAGTTCACACCGTGTTGTGTGCTTTCACAATATTTCAGCTATCACAGTTTCCTACTAGCAACAAAACAACACTATCTCGTTAGATGAGGTAGTTTTTGGTGGTTTCACGACGCTACCTAGCTTAAACTAACATAACCGAACCGAACCGAACCTTCGCAATTCTGTCGTTAGAAAACGTTTGACTCGCTACTTTACGATGCTTTCTGCAACATTACGACGGTTTTATGCGCTTTCACATAGATGTCGCAGTTTACGACTTGTAATGGTGAAAACACTGCATCTCAATAGCTAACATTGCTTAATGTGGTTTTATGATGCTTCAAGACCTGAGCTAACCAAACCTTCGCACTTGTACGTAAAATGCTCTGTTACACTGTTTCGTTCACAATTAATATATTTGCATGATCTTACAGTTTTTCACCGACTTAGTACAGTACAGAACGCTGTATCTCGCTAAATGAGATTGTTATTTAAGGTTTCACGATGCTTGCATGCGCTTTCACGAGAATATCACAATATAGCAGTTTTCCACTTGTAATGGTACAAGACACACTATCTGGCTAGTTCACGCCGTGTTGTGTGCTTTCACAATATTTCAGCTATCACAGTTTCGTACTCGCAACAAAACAACACTATCTCGTTTGACGAGGTCGTTTTTGGTGGTTTCAAGACGCTACCTACCTTAAACTAACACAACCCAACCTAACCTAACCTTCGATATTCTATCGTTAGAAAACGTTTTACTCGCTACTTTACAATGCTTTCTGCAACATTACGACGGTTTTACGCGCTTTCACATTAGATGTCGCGGTTTCCATCTTGTAATGGTGGAAAACGATGCATCTATATAGCTAACATTGTTTAATGCGGTTTTATGATGCTTCAAGTCTTGACCTAACCTAACCTTCGCACTTGTACGTAAAAGGTTCTGTTACACTCGTTCAATATAATATATTTGCATGATCTCACAGTTTTTCACCAACTTAGTACAGTGCAGAACGCTGTATCTCGCTAAATGACATCGTTATTTAAGGTTTCACGATGCTTTTATGCGCTTTCACGAGAATATCACAATATAGCAGTTCCGCACTTGTAACGGTACAAGACGCACTATCTGGTAGTTCACGCCGTGTTGTCTGCTTTCACAATATTTCAGCTATCACAGTTTCGTACTCGCAAAAAAACACTATCTCGTTAGATGAGGTAGTTTTTGGTGGTTTCACGACGCTACCTAGCTTAAACTAACATAACCGAACCGAACCTAACCTTCGCAATTCTGTCGTTAGAAAACGTTTTACTCGCTACTTTACGATGCTTTCTGCAACATTACGACGGTTTTATGCGCTTTCACATTAGATGTCGCAGTTTCCGACTTGTAATGGGGAAAACACTGCATCTCAATAGCTGACATTGCTTAATGCGCTTTTACAACGCTTCATAACTTAACCTAACTTAACCTTCGCACTTCTGTCTAATAAACGCTCTGTTACACTGTTTAGCTCAAAATTATGATATTTGCATGATGTCACAGTTTTTCACTAACTTAGTACAGTAAAGAACGCTGTATCTCGCTAAATGACATCGTTATTTCAGGTTTCACGCTGCTTGCATGCGCTTTCACGAGAATATCACAATATAGCAGTTTCGCACTTGTAACGGTACAAGACGCACTATCTGGCTAGTTCACGCCGTGTTGTGTGCTTTCACAATATTTCAGCTATCGCAGTTTCGTACTCGCAACAAAACAACACTATCTCGTTAGACAAGGTCGTTTTTGGTGGTTTCACGACGCTACCTAGCTTAAACAAACACAACCCAACCTAACCTAACCTTCGCAATTCTATCGTTAGAAAACATTTTACTCGCTAATTTACAATGCCTTCTGCAACATTACGACGGTTTTTTGCGCTTTCACATTAGATGTCGCAGTTTCCATCTTGTAATGGTGGAAAACGATGCATCTCAATAGCTAACATTGTTTAATGCGGTTTTATGATGCTTCAAGTCTTGACCTAACCTAACCTTCGCACTTGTACGTAAAAGGCTCTGTTACACTGTTTCGTTCACAATTAATATATTTGCGTGATCTCACAGTTTTTCACCAACTTAGTACAGTACAGAACGCTGTATCTCGCTAAAGGACATCATTACTTAAGGTTTCACGATGCTTGCATGCGCTTTCACGAGAATATCACAATATAGCAGTTTCGCACTTGTAACGGTACAAGACGCACTATCTGGCTAGTTCACGCAGTGTTGTATGCTTTCACAATATTTCAGCTATCGCAGTTTCGTACTCGCAACAAAACAACACTATCTCGTTAGACAAGGTCGTTTTTGGTGGTTTCACGACGCTACCTAGCTTAAACAAACACAACCCAACCTAACCTAACCTTCGCAATTCTATCGTTAGAAAACATTTTACTCGCTAATTTACAATGCTTTCTGCAACATTACGACGGTTTTTTGCGCTTTCACATTAGACGTCGCAGTTTCCGACTTGTATTGGTGAAAAACAATGCACCTCAATAGCTAACATTGTTTAATGCGGTTTTATGATGCTTCAAGTCTTGACCTAACCTAACCTTCGCACTTGTACGTAAAAGGTTCTGTTACACTGTTTCGTTCACAATTAATATATTTGCATGATCTTACAGTTTTTCACCGACTTAGTACAGTACAGAACGCTGTATCTCGCTAAATGAGATCGTTATTTAAGGTTTCACGCTGCTTGCATGCGCTTTCACGAGAATATCACAATATAGCAGTTTGGCACTTGTAACGGTACAAGACGCACTATCTGGCTAGTTCACGCCGTGTTGTGGGCTTTCACAATATTTCAGCTATCGCAGTTTCGTACTCGCAACAAAACAACACTATCTCGTTAGATGAAATCGTTTTTGGTGGTTTCACGACGTACCTAGCTTAAACTAACATAACCCATCCTAACCTAACCTTCGCAATTCTATCGTTAGAAAACGTTTTACTCGCTACTTTACGATGCTTTCTGCAACATTACGACGGTTTTATGCGCTTTCACATAGATGTCGCAGTTTACGACTTGTAATGGTGAAAACACTGCATCTCAATAGCTAACATTGCTTAATGTGGTTTTATGATGCTTCAAGACCTGAGCTAACCAAACCTTCGCACTTGTACGTAAAAGGCTCTGTTACACTGTTTCTTTCACAATTAATATATTTGCATGATCTTACAGTTTTTCACCAACTTAGTACAGTACAGAACGCTGTATCTCGCTAAATGAGATTGTAATTTAAGGTTTCACGATGCTTGCATGCGCTTTCACGAGAATATCACAATATAGCAGTTTTGCACTTGTAACGGTACACGACACACTATCTGGCTAGTTCACTCCGTGTTGTGTGCTTTCACAATATTTCAGCTATCACAGTTTCGTACTCGCAAAAAAACAACACTATCTCGTTTGACGAGGTCGTTTTTGGTGGTTTCAAGACGCTACCTACCTTAAACTAACACAACCCAACCTAACCTAACCTTCGCAATTCTATCGTTAGAAAACATTTTACTCGCTAATTTACAATGCTTGCTGCAACATTACGACGGTTTTTTGCGCTTTCACATTAGATGTCGCAGTTTCCGACTTGTATTGGTGAAAAACAATGCACCTCAATAGCTAACATTGTTTAATGCGGTTTTATGATGCTTCAAGTCTTGACCGAACCTAACCTTCGCACTTGTACGTAAAAGGCTCTGTTACACTGTTTCGTTCACAATTAATATATTTGCATGATCTTACAGTTTTTCACCGACTTAGTACAGTACAGAACGCTGTATCTCGCTAAATGAGATCGTTATTTAAGGTTTCACGCTGCTTGCGTGCGCTTTCACGAGAATATCACAATATAGCAGTTTGGCACTTGTAACGGTACAAGACGCACTATCTGGCTAGTTCACGCCGTGTTGTGGGCTTTCACAATATTTCAGCTATCGCAGTTTCGTACTCGCAACAAAACAACACTATCTCGTTAGATGAAATCGTTTTTGGTGGTTTCACGACGTACCTAGCTTAAACTAACATAACCCATCCTAACCTAACCTTCGCAATTCTATCGTTAGAAAACGTTTTACTCGCTACTTTACGATGCTTTCTGCAACATTACGACGGTTTTATGCGCTTTCACATAGATGTCGCAGTTTACGACTTGTAATGGTGAAAACACTGCATCTCAATAGCTAACATTGCTTAATGTGGTTTTATGATGCTTCAAGACCTGAGCTAACCAAACCTTCGCACTTGTACGTAAAAGGCTCTGTTACACTGTTTCGTTCACAATTAATATATTTGCATGATCTTACAGTTTTTCACCGACTTAGTACAGTACAGAACGCTGTATCTCGCTAAATGAGATTGTTATTTAAGGTTTCACGATGCTTGCATGCGCTTTCACGAGAATATCACAATATAGCAGTTTTCCACTTGTAATGGTACAAGACACACTATCTGGCTAGTTCACGCCGTGTTGTGTGCTTTCACAATATTTCAGCTATCACAGTTTCGTACTCGCAACAAAACAACACTATCTCGTTTGACGAGGTCGTTTTTGGTGGTTTCAAGACGCTACCTACCTTAAACTAACACAACCCAACCTAACCTAACCTTCGATATTCTATCGTTAGAAAACGTTTTACTCGCTACTTTACAATGCTTTCTGCAACATTACGACGGTTTTACGCGCTTTCACATTAGATGTCGCGGTTTCCATCTTGTAATGGTGGAAAACGATGCATCTATATAGCTGACATTGCTTAATGCGCTTTTACAACGCTTCATAACTTAACCTAACTTAACCTTCGCACTTCTGTCTAATAAACGCTCTGTTACACTGTTTAGCTCAAAATTATGATATTTGCATGATGTCACAGTTTTTCACTAACTTAGTACAGTAAAGAACGCTGTATCTCGCTAAATGACATCGTTATTTCAGGTTTCACGCTGCTTGCATGCGCTTTCACGAGAATATCACAATATAGCAGTTTCGCACTTGTAACGGTACAAGACGCACTATCTGGCTAGTTCACGCCGTGTTGTGTGCTTTCACAATATTTCAGCTATCGCAGTTTCGTACTCGCAACAAAACAACACTATCTCGTTAGACAAGGTCGTTTTTGGTGGTTTCACGACGCTACCTAGCTTAAACAAACACAACCCAACCTAACCTAACCTTCGCAATTCTATCGTTAGAAAACATTTTACTCGCTAATTTACAATGCCTTCTGCAACATTACGACGGTTTTTTGCGCTTTCACATTAGATGTCGCAGTTTCCATCTTGTAATGGTGGAAAACGATGCATCTCAATAGCTAACATTGTTTAATGCGGTTTTATGATGCTTCAAGTCTTGACCTAACCTAACCTTCGCACTTGTACGTAAAAGGCTCTGTTACACTGTTTCGTTCACAATTAATATATTTGCGTGATCTCACAGTTTTTCACCAACTTAGTACAGTACAGAACGCTGTATCTCGCTAAAGGACATCATTACTTAAGGTTTCACGATCCTTGCATGCGCTTTCACGAGAATATCACAATATAGCAGTTTCGCACTTGTAACGGTACAAGACGCACTATCTGGCTAGTTCATGCAGTGTTGTATGCTTTCACAATATTTCAGCTATCGCAGTTTCGTACTCGCAACAAAACAACACTATCTCGTTAGACAAGGTCGTTTTTGGTGGTTTCACGACGCTACCTAGCTTAAACAAACACAACCCAACCTAACCTAACCTTCGCAATTCTATCGTTAGAAAACATTTTACTCGCTAATTTACAATGCTTTCTGCAACATTACGACGGTTTTTTGCGCTTTCACATTAGACGTCGCAGTTTCCGACTTGTATTGGTGAAAAACAATGCACCTCAATAGCTAACATTGTTTAATGCGGTTTTATGATGCTTCAAGTCTTGACCTAACCTAACCTTCGCACTTGTACGTAAAAGGTTCTGTTACACTGTTTCGTTCACAATTAATATATTTGCATGATCTTACAGTTTTTCACCGACTTAGTACAGTACAGAACGCTGTATCTCGCTAAATGAGATCGTTATTTAAGGTTTCACGCTGCTTGCATGCGCTTTCACGAGAATATCACAATATAGCAGTTTGGCACTTGTAACGGTACAAGACGCACTATCTGGCTAGTTCACGCCGTGTTGTGGGCTTTCACAATATTTCAGCTATCGCAGTTTCGTACTCGCAACAAAACAACACTATCTCGTTAGATGAAATCGTTTTTGGTGGTTTCACGACGTACCTAGCTTAAACTAACATAACCCATCCTAACCTAACCTTCGCAATTCTATCGTTAGAAAACGTTTTACTCGCTACTTTACGATGCTTTCTGCAACATTACGACGGTTTTATGCGCTTTCACATAGATGTCGCAGTTTACGACTTGTAATGGTGAAAACACTGCATCTCAATAGCTAACATTGCTTAATGTGGTTTTATGATGCTTCAAGACCTGAGCTAACCAAACCTTCGCACTTGTACGTAAAAGGCTCTGTTACACTGTTTCTTTCACAATTAATATATTTGCATGATCTTACAGTTTTTCACCAACTTAGTACAGTACAGAACGCTGTATCTCGCTAAATGAGATTGTAATTTAAGGTTTCACGATGCTTGCATGCGCTTTCACGAGAATATCACAATATAGCAGTTTTGCACTTGTAACGGTACAAGACACACTATCTGGCTAGTTCACTCCGTGTTGTGTGCTTTCACAATATTTCAGCTATCACAGTTTCGTACTCGCAAAAAAACAACACTATCTCGTTTGACGAGGTCGTTTTTGGTGGTTTCAAGACGCTACCTACCTTAAACTAACACAACCCAACCTAACCTAACCTTCGCAATTCTATCGTTAGAAAACATTTTACTCGCTAATTTACAATGCTTGCTGCAACATTACGACGGTTTTTTGCGCTTTCACATTAGATGTCGCAGTTTCCAACTTGTATTGGTGAAAAACAATGCACCTCAATAGCTAACATTGTTTAATGCGGTTTTATGATGCTTCAAGTCTTGACCTAACCTAACCTTCGCACTTGTACGTAAAAGGCTCTGTTACACTGTTTCGTTCACAATTAATATATTTGCATGATCTTACAGTTTTTCACCGACTTAGTACAGTACAGAACGCTGTATCTCGCTAAATGAGATTGTTATTTAAGGTTTCACGATGCTTGCATGCGCTTTCACGAGAATATCACAATATAGCAGTTTTGCACTTGTAACGGTACAAGACACACTATCTGGCTAGTTCACGCCGTGTTGTGTGCTTTCACAATATTTCAGCTATCACAGTTTCGTACTAGCAACAAAACAACACTATCTCGTTAGATGAGGTCGTTTTTGGTGGTTTCACGACGCTACCTAGCTTAAACTAACATAACCGAACCGAACCTAACCTTCGCAATTCTATCGTTAGAAAACGTTTTACTCGCTACTTTACGATGCTTTCTGCAACATTATGACGGTTTTATGCGCTTTCACATTAGATGTCACAGTTTCCGACTTGTAATGGGGAAAAACAATGCATCTCAATAGCTAACATTGTTTAATGCGGTTTTATGATGCTTCAAGTCTTGACCTAACCTAACCTTCGCACTTGTACGTAAAAGGCTCTCTTACACTGTTTCGTTCACACTTAATATATTTGCATGACCCCACAGTTTTTCACCAAATTAGTACAGTACAGAACGCTGTATCTCGCTAAATGACATCGTTATTTAATGTTTCACGATGCTTGCATGCGCTTTCATGAGAATCACACAATATTGCAGTTTCGCACTTGTAACGGTACAAGACGCACGATCGGGCTAGTTCACGCCGTGTTGTCTGCTTTCACAATATTTCAGCTATCACAGTTTCGTACTCGCAAAAAAACAACACTATCTCGTTAGATGAAATCGTTTTTGGTGGTTTCACGACGTACCTAGCTTAAACTAACATAACCCAACCTAACCTAACCTTCGCAATTCTGTCGTTAGAAAACGTTTTACTCGCTACTTTACGATGCTTTCTGCAACATTACGACGGTTTTATGCGCTTTCACATTAGATGTTGCAGTTTCCGACTTGTAATGGTGAAAAACACTGCATATCAATAGCTAACATTGTTTAATGCGGTTTCATGATGCTTCAAGTCTTGACCTAACCTAACCTTCGCACTTGTACGTTAAAGGCTCTCTTACACTGTTTCGTTCACACTTAATATATTTGCATGACCCCACAGTTTTTCACCAAATTAGTACAGTACAGAACGCTCTATCTCGCTAAATGAGATTGTTATTTAAGGTTTCACGATGCTTGCATGCGCTTTCACGAGAATATCACAATATAGCAGTTTCGCACTTGTAACGGTACAAGACGCACTATCTGGCTAGTTCACGCCGTGTTGTGTGCTTTCACAATATTTCAGCTATCACAGTTTCGTACTCGCAACAAAACAACACTATCTCGTTTGACGAGGTCGTTTTTGGTGGTTTCAAGACGCTACCTACCTTAAACTAACACAACCCAACCTAACCTAACCTTCGATATTCTATCGTTAGAAAACGTTTTACTCGCTACTTTACAATGCTTTCTGCAACATTACGACGGTTTTACGCGCTTTCACATTAGACGTCGCGGTTTCCATCTTGTAATGGTGAAAAACGATGCATCTCAATAGCTAACATTGTTTAATGCGGTTTTATGATGCTTCAAGTCTTGACCTAACCTAACCTTCGCACTTGTACGTTAAAGGCTCTCTTACACTGTTTCGTTCACACTTAATATATTTGCATGACCCCACAGTTTTCCACCAAATTAGTACAGTACAGAACGCTGTATCTCGCTAAATGAGATCGTTATTTAAGGTTTCACGCTGCTTGCATGCGCTTTCACGAGAATATCACAATATAGCAGTTTGGCACTTGTAACGGTACAAGACGCACTATCTGGCTAGTTCACGCCGTGTTGTGGGCTTTCACAATATTTCAGCTATCGCAGTTTCGTACTCGCAACAAAACAACACTATCTCGTTAGATGAAATCGTTTTTGGTGGTTTCACGACGTACCTAGCTTAAACTAACATAACCCATCCTAACCTAACCTTCGCAATTCTATCGTTAGAAAACGTTTTACTCGCTACTTTACGATGCTTTCTGCAACATTACGACGGTTTTATGCGCTTTCACATAGATGTCGCAGTTTACGACTTGTAATGGTGAAAACACTGCATCTCAATAGCTAACATTGCTTAATGTGGTTTTATGATGCTTCAAGACCTGAGCTAACCAAACCTTCGCACTTGTACGTAAAAGGCTCTGTTACACTGTTTCTTTCACAATTAATATATTTGCATGATCTTACAGTTTTTCACCAACTTAGTACAGTACAGAACGCTGTATCTCGCTAAATGAGATTGTAATTTAAGGTTTCACGATGCTTGCATGCGCTTTCACGAGAATATCACAATATAGCAGTTTTGCACTTGTAACGGTACAAGACACACTATCTGGCTAGTTCACTCCGTGTTGTGTGCTTTCACAATATTTCAGCTATCACAGTTTCGTACTCGCAAAAAAACAACACTATCTCGTTTGACGAGGTCGTTTTTGGTGGTTTCAAGACGCTACCTACCTTAAACTAACACAACCCAACCTAACCTAACCTTCGCAATTCTATCGTTAGAAAACATTTTACTCGCTAACTTACAATGCTTGCTGCAACATTACGACGGTTTTTTGCGCTTTCACATTAGATGTCGCAGTTTCCAACTTGTATTGGTGAAAAACAATGCACCTCAATAGCTAACATTGTTTAATGCGGTTTTATGATGCTTCAAGTCTTGACCTAACCTAACCTTCGCACTTGTACGTAAAAGGCTCTGTTACACTGTTTCGTTCACAATTAATATATTTGCATGATCTTACAGTTTTTCACCGACTTAGTACAGTACAGAACGCTGTATCTCGCTAAATGAGATTGTTATTTAAGGTTTCACGATGCTTGCATGCGCTTTCACGAGAATATCACAATATAGCAGTTTTGCACTTGTAACGGTACAAGACACACTATCTGGCTAGTTCACGCCGTGTTGTGTGCTTTCACAATATTTCAGCTATCACAGTTTCGTACTAGCAACAAAACAACACTATCTCGTTAGATGAGGTCGTTTTTGGTGGTTTCACGACGCTACCTAGCTTAAACTAACATAACCGAACCGAACCTAACCTTCGCAATTCTATCGTTAGAAAACGTTTTACTCGCTACTTTACGATGCTTTCTGCAACATTATGACGGTTTTATGCGCTTTCACATAAGATGTCACAGTTTCCGACTTGTAATGGGGAAAAACAATGCATCTCAATAGCTAACATTGTTTAATGCGGTTTTATGATGCTTCAAGTCTTGACCTAACCTAACCTTCGCACTTGTACGTAAAAGGCTCTCTTACACTGTTTCGTTCACACTTAATATATTTGCATGACCCCACAGTTTTTCACCAAATTAGTACAGTACAGAACGCTGTATCTCGCTAAATGACATCGTTATTTAAGGTTTCACGATGCTTGCATGCGCTTTCATGAGAATCACACAATATTGCAGTTTCGCACTTGTAACGGTACAAGACGCACGATCGGGCTAGTTCACGCCGTGTTGTCTGCTTTCACAATATTTCAGCTATCACAGTTTCGTACTCGCAAAAAAACAACACTATCTCGTTAGATGAAATCGTTTTTGGTGGTTTCACGACGTACCTAGCTTAAACTAACATAACCCAACCTAACCTAACCTTCGCAATTCTGTCGTTAGAAAACGTTTTACTCGCTACTTTACGATGCTTTCTGCAACATTACGACGGTTTTATGCGCTTTCACATTAGATGTTGCAGTTTCCGACTTGTAATGGTGAAAAACACTGCATATCAATAGCTAACATTGTTTAATGCGGTTTCATGATGCTTCAAGTCTTGACCTAACCTAACCTTCGCACTTGTACGTTAAAGGCTCTCTTACACTGTTTCGTTCACACTTAATATATTTGCATGACCCCACAGTTTTTCACCAAATTAGTACAGTACAGAACGCTCTATCTCGCTAAATGAGATTGTTATTTAAGGTTTCACGATGCTTGCATGCGCTTTCACGAGAATATCACAATATAGCAGTTTCGCACTTGTAACGGTACAAGACGCACTATCTGGCTAGTTCACGCCGTGTTGTGTGCTTTCACAATATTTCAGCTATCACAGTTTCGTACTCGCAACAAAACAACACTATCTCGTTTGACGAGGTCGTTTTTGGTGGTTTCAAGGCGCTACCTACCTTAAACTAACACAACCCAACCTAACCTAACCTTCGATATTCTATCGTTAGAAAACGTTTTACTCGCTACTTTACAATGCTTTCTGCAACATTACGACGGTTTTACGCGCTTTCACATTAGATGTCGCGGTTTCCATCTTGTAATGGTGAAAAACGATGCATCTCAATAGCTAACATTGTTTAATGCGGTTTTATGATGCTTCAAGTCTTGACCTAACCTAACCTTCGCACTTGTACGTTAAAGGCTCTCTTACACTGTTTCGTTCACACTTAATATATTTGCATGACCCCACAGTTTTCCACCAAATTAGTACAGTACAGAACGCTGTATCTCGCTAAATGACATCGTTATTTAAGGTTTCACGATGCTTGCATGCGCTTTCATGAGAATCACACAATATAGCAGTTTCGCACTTGTAACGGTACAAGACGCACTATCTGGCTAGTTCACGCAGTGTTGTATGCTTTCACAATATTTCAGCTATCGCAGTTTCGTACTCGCAACAAAACAACACTATCTCGTTAGACAAGGTCGTTTTTGGTGGTTTCACGACGCTACCTAGCTTAAACAAACACAACCCAACCTAACCTAACCTTCGCAATTCTATCGTTAGAAAACATTTTACTCGCTAATTTACAATGCTTTCTGCAACATTACGACGGTTTTTTGCGCTTTCACATTAGATGTCGCAGTTTCCGACTTGTATTGGTGAAAAACAATGCACCTCAATAGCTAACATTGTTTAATGCGGTTTTATGATGCTTCAAGTCTTGACCTAACCTAACCTTCGCACTTGTATGTAAAAGGGTCTGTTACACTGTTTCGTTCACAATTAATATATTTGCATGATCTCACAGTTTTTCACCAACTTAGTACAGTACAGAACGCTGTATCTCGCTAAATGAAATCCTTATTTAAGGTTTCACGATGCTTGTATGCGCTTTCACGAGAATACCACAATATAGCAGTTTCGCACTTGTAACGGTACAAGACGCACTATCTGGCTAGTTCACGCCGTGTTGTGGGCTTTCACAATATTTCAGCTATCGCAGTTTCGTACTCGCAACAAAACAACACTATCTCGTTAGATGAAATCGTTTTTGGTGGTTTCACGACGTACCTAGCTTAAACTAACATAACCCAACCTAACCTAACCTTCGCAAATCTATCGTTAGAAAACGTTTTACTCGCTACTTTACGATGCTTTCTGCAACATTACGACGGTTTTATGCGCTTTCACATAGATGTCGCAGTTTACGACTTGTAATGGTGAAAACACTGCATCTCAATAGCTAACATTGCTTAATGTGGTTTTATGATGCTTCAAGACCTGAGCTAACCAAACCTTCGCACTTGTACGTAAAAGGCTCTGTTACACTGTTTCTTTCACAATTAATATATTTGCATGATCTTACAGTTTTTCACCAACTTAGTACAGTACAGAACGCTCTATCTCGCTAAATGAGATTGTTATTTAAGGTTTCACGATGCTTGCATGCGCTTTCACGAGAATATCACATTATAGCAGTTTCGCACTTGTAACGGTACAAGACGCACTATCTGGCTAGTTCACGCCGTGTTGTGTGCTTTCACAATATTTCAGCTATCACAGTTTCGTACTCGCAACAAAACAACACTATCTCGTTTGACGAGGTCGTTTTTGGTGGTTTCAAGACGCTACCTACCTTAAACTAACACAACCCAACCTAACCTAACCTTCGATATTCTATCGTTAGAAAACGTTTTACTCGCTACTTTACAATGCTTTCTGCAACATTACGACGGTTTTACGCGCTTTCACATTAGATGTCGCGGTTTCCATCTTGTAATGGTGAAAAACGATGCATCTCAATAGCTAACATTGTTTAATGCGGTTTTATGATGCTTCAAGTCTTGACCTAACCTAACCTTCGCACTTGTACGTTAAAGGCTCTCTTACACTGTTTCGTTCACACTTAATATATTTGCATGACACCACAGTTTTTCACCAAATTAGTACAGTACAGAACGCTGTATCTCGCTAAATGACATCGTTATTTAAGGTTTCACGATGCTTGCATGCGCTTTCATGAGAATCACACAATATAGCAGTTTCGCACTTGTAACGGTACAAGACGCACTATCTGGCTATTTCACGCCGTGTTGTGTGCTTTCACAATATTTGAGCTTACACAGTTTTGTACTCGCAACAAAACAACACTATCTCGTTAGATGAGGTCGTATTTGATGGTTTTACGACGCTACATAGCTTAAACACAACCCAACCTAACCTAACCTTCGCAATTCTATCGTTAGAAAACGTTTTACTCGCTACTTTACAATGCTTTCTGAAACATTACGACGGTTTTATGCGCTTTCGCATTAGATGTCGCAGTTTCCGACTTGTAATGGTGAAAAACACTGCATCTCAATAGCTAACATTGTTTAATGCGGTTTTATGATGCTTCAAGTCTTGACCTAACCTAACCTTCGCACTTGTACGTAAAAGGCTCTCTTACACTGTTTCGTTCAAACTTAATATATTTGCATGACCTCACAGTTTTTCACCAACTTAGTACAGTACAGAACGCTGTATCTCGCGAAATGACATCGTTATTTAAGGTTTCACGCTGCTTGCATGCGCTTTCCCGAGAATATCACAATATAGAAGTTCCGCACTTGTAACGGTACAAGACGCCCTTTCTGGCTAGTTCACGCCGTGTTGTCTGCTTTCACAATATTTCAGTTATCACAGTTTCGTACTCGCAAAAAAACAACACTATCTCGTTAGATGAGGTAGTTTTTGGTGGTTTCACGACGCTACCTAGCTTAAACTAACATAACCGAACCGAACAGATCCTTCGCAATTCTGTCGTTAGAAAACGTTTTACTCGCTACTTTACGATGCTTTCTGCAACATTACGACGGTTTTATGCGCTTTCACATTAGATGTCGCAGTTTCCGACTTGTAATGGTGAAAAACACTGCATATCAATAGCTAACATTGTTTAATGCGGTTTCATGATGCTTCAATACTTGACCTAACCTAACCTTCGCACTAGTACGTAAAAGGGTCTGTTACACTGTTTCGTTCACAATTAATATATTTGCATGATCTCACAGTTTTTCACCAACTTAGTACAGTACAGAACGCTGTATCTCGCTAAATGACATCGTTATTTAAGGTTTCACGATGCTTTTATGCGCTTTCACGAGAATATCACAATATAGCAGTTTCGCACTTGTAACCGTACAAGACTACTATCTGGATAGTTCACACCGTGTTGTGTGCTTTCACAATATTTCAGCTATCACAGTTTCCTACTAGCAACAAAACAACACTATCTTGTTAGATGAGGTTGTTTTTGGTGGTTTCACGACGCTACCTAGCTTAAACTAACATAACCAAACCGAACCTAACCTTCGCAATTCTATCGTTAGAAAACGTTTTACTCGCTACTTTACGATGCTTTCTGCAACATTACGACGGTTTTATGCGCTTTCACAATAGATGTCGCAGTTTCCATTTTGTAATGGTGAAAAACGATGCATCTCAATAGCTAACATTGTTTAATGCGGTTTTACGACGGTTCATATCTTAACCTAACCTAACATTTGCACTTGTATCTAAAAACGCTCTATTACACTGTTTCGGTCACAATTACGATATTTGCATAACCTCACAGTTTTTCACCCACTTATTGCAGTACAGAACGCTGCAGTATCTCGCTAAATGACATCGTTCTTTAAGGTTGCACGATGCTTGCATGCGCTTTAACAATATCACAATATAGCAGTTTCGCACTTGTAACGGTACAACACGCAGTATTTGGCTTGTTCATGCCGTTTTGTGTGCTTTCACAACATTTCACCTATCGCAGTTTTGTACTTGCAATAAAACAACACTATCTCGTTAGATGACGTCCTTTTCTATGGTTTCAGGATGCTACCTAGCTTAAACTAACATAACTCAACCTAACATAACCTTCGCACTTCTATCGTTAGAAAACGTTTTACTCGCTACTTTACAATGCTCTCTACAACATTACGACGGTTTCATGCGCTTTCACATTAGATATCCCAGTTCCCGACTTGTAATGGTGAAAAACACTGCATCTCACTAAGTGACGGTGTTTGATGCGGTTTTACGACGGTTCATTACTTAACCTAACCTAACATTCGCACTTGTATCTAAAAACGCTCTATTACACTGTTTCGTTCACATTTAAGATATTTGCATGAACTCAGTTTTTGACCAACTTATGACAGTACAGAACGCTGTATCTCGCTAAATGACAACGTTCTTTAAGGTTTCACGATGCTGCATGCGCTTTAACTAGAATATCATAATATAGCAGTTTCGCACTTGTAACGGTACAACACGCATTACCTGGCTAGTTCATGTCGTTTTGTGTCCTTTCACAATATTTCACCTATCGCAGTTTCGTAGTAGCAATAATACAACTCTATCTCGTTAGATGACGTCGTTTTTGGTGGTTTCACGACGCTGCCTAGCTTAAACTAACATAACTAAACCTAACATAACCTTCGCACTTCTATCGTTAGAAAACGTTTTACTCGCTACTTTACATTGCTTTCAACAACATTACGACGGTTTCAAGAGCTTTCACATTAGATATCGCAGTTCCTGACTTGTAATGGTGAAAAACACTGCATCTCACTGACATGGTTTAATGCGGTTTTACGACGGTTCATATCCTAACCTAACCTAACATTCGCACTTGTATCTAAAAACGCTCTATTACACTGTTTCGTTCACATTTAAGATATTTGCATGAACTCACATTTTTTGACCAACCTATTACAGTACAGAACGCTGTATCTCGCTAAATGACAACGTTCTTTAAGGTTTCACGATGCTTGCATGCGCTTTAACTAGAATAGTTTGCTTGGATGCGCTTTAACTAGAATATAGCAGTTTCGCACTTGTAACGGTACAACACGCAGTACCTGGCTAGTTCATGTCGTTTTGTGTCCTTTCACAATATTTCACCTATCGCAGTTTCGTAGTAGCAATAAAACAACACTATCTCGTTAGATGACGTCGTTTTTGGTGGTTTCACGACGCTGCCTAGCTTAAACTAACATAACTCAACCTAACATAACCTTCGCACTTCTATCGTTAGAAAACGTTTTACTCGCTACTTTACATTGCTTTCTACAACCTTACGACGGTTTCAAGCGCTTTCACATTAGATATCGCAGTTCCTGACTTGTAATGGTGAAAAACACTGCATCTCACTAAGTGACATTGTTTAATGCTGTTTTACGACGGTTCATATCTTAACTAACCTAAGCTAACCTTACCTAACCTAACCTAACTTAACCTAACCTAACCTAACCATCCTAACATAACCTAACCTAAACTAACCTAACGCAACCCAACCTACCCTAACCTAACCTAACCTAACCCAACCCAACCCAAACCAACCCAACCCAAACCAACCCAACCCAACCCAACCCAACCCAACCTAACGACGGTTGCAAGCGCTTTCACAAGATATCGCAGTTCCCGACTGGTAATGGTAAAAAACACTGCATCTCACTAAGTGACATTGTTTAATGCGGTTTTACGACGGTTCATATCTTAACCTAACCTAACATTCGCACTTGTATCTAAAAACGCTCTATTACACTGTTTCGTTCACAATTACGATATTTGCATCCCCTCACAGTTTTTCACCCACTTATTGCAGTACAGAACGCTGCAGTATCTCGCTAAATGACATCGTTCTTTAAGGTTGCACGATGCTTGCATGCGCTTTAACAATATCACAATATAGCAGTTTCGCACTTGTAACGGTACAACACGCAGTATTTGGCTTGTTCATGCCGTTTTGTGTGCTTTCACAACATTTCACCTATCGCAGTTTTGTACTTGCAATAAAACAACACTATCTCGTTAGATGACGTCCTTTTCTATGGTTTCAGGATGCTACCTAGCTTAAACTAACATAACTCAACCTAACATAACCTTCGCACTTCTATCGTTAGAAAACGTTTTACTCGCTACTTTACAATGCTCTCTACAACATTACGACGGTTTCATGCGCTTTCACATTAGATATCCCAGTTCCCGACTTGTAATGGTGAAAAACACTGCATCTCACTAAGTGACGGTGTTTGATGCGGTTTTACGACGGTTCATTACTTAACCTAACCTAACATTCGCACTTGTATCTAAAAACGCTCTATTACACTGTTTCGTTCACATTTAAGATATTTGCATGAACTCAGTTTTTGACCAACTTATGACAGTACAGAACGCTGTATCTCGCTAAATGACAACGTTCTTTAAGGTTTCACGATGCTGCATGCGCTTTAACTAGAATATCATAATATAGCAGTTTCGCACTTGTAACGGTACAACACGCATTACCTGGCTAGTTCATGTCGTTTTGTGTCCTTTCACAATATTTCACCTATCGCAGTTTCGTAGTAGCAATAATACAACTCTATCTCGTTAGATGACGTCGTTTTTGGTGGTTTCACGACGCTGCCTAGCTTAAACTAACATAACTAAACCTAACATAACCTTCGCACTTCTATCGTTAGAAAACGTTTTACTCGCTACTTTACATTGCTTTCAACAACATTACGACGGTTTCAAGAGCTTTCACATTAGATATCGCAGTTCCTGACTTGTAATGGTGAAAAACACTGCATCTCACTGACATGGTTTAATGCGGTTTTACGACGGTTCATATCCTAACCTAACCTAACATTCGCACTTGTATCTAAAAACGCTCTATTACACTGTTTCGTTCACATTTAAGATATTTGCATGAACTCACATTTTTTGACCAACCTATTACAGTACAGAACGCTGTATCTCGCTAAATGACAACGTTCTTTAAGGTTTCACGATGCTTGCATGCGCTTTAACTAGAGTAGTTTGCTTGGATGCGCTTTAACTAGAATATAGCAGTTTCGCACTTGTAACGGTACAACACGCAGTACCTGGCTAGTTCATGTCGTTTTGTGTCCTTTCACAATATTTCACCTATCGCAGTTTCGTAGTAGCAATAAAACAACACTATCTCGTTAGATGACGTCCTTTTTGGTGGTTTCACGACGCTACCTAGCTTAAACTAACATAACTCAACCTAACATAACCTTCGCACTTCTATCGTTAGAAAACGTTTTACTCGCTACTATACATTGCTTTCTACAACATTACGACGGTTTCAAGCGCTTTCACATTAGATATCGCAGTTCCCGACTTGCAATGGTGAAAAACACTGCATCTCACTAAGTGACATTGTTTAATGCTGTTTTACGACGGTTCATATCTTAACCTAACCTAACCTTACCTAACCTAAACTAACTTAACCTAACCTAACCTAATCATCCTAACATAACCTAACCTAACCTATCCTAACGCAACCCAACCCAACCTACCCTAACCTAACCTAACCTAACCTAACCAAACCCAACCCAACCCAACCTAGCGAGGGTTGCAAGCGCTTTCACAATAGATATCGCAGTTCTCGACTAGTAATGGTGAAAAACACTGCATTTCACTAAGTGACATTGTTTAATGCGGTTTTACGACGGTTCATATCTTAACCTAGCTTAACATTCGCACTTGATCTAAAACGCTCTATTACACTGTTTCGTTCACAATTACGATATATGCATAACCTCAGTTTTTCACCAACTTATTGCAGTACACAATGCTGTATCTCGCTAAATGACATCGTTCTTTAAGGTTTCACGATGCTTGCAGGCGCTTAACCAAGAATATCACAATATAGCAGTTTCGCACTTGTAACGGTACAACACGCAGTATTTGGCTTGTTCATGCCGTTTTGTGTGCTTTCACAACATTTCACCTATCGCAGTTTTGTACTTTCAATAAAACAACACTATCTCGTTAGATGACGTCCTTTTTGATGGTTTCAGGACGCTACCTAGCTTAAACTAACATAACTCAACCTAACATAACCTTCGCACTTCTATCGTTAGAAAACGTTTTACTCGCTACTTTACAATGCTCTCTACAACATTACGACGGTTTCATGCGCTTTCACATTAGATATCCCAGTTCCCGACTTGTAATGGTGAAAAACACTGCATCTCACTAAGTGACATTGTTTAATGCGGTTTTACGACGGTTCATTACTTAACCTAACCTGACATTCGCACTTGTATCTAAAAACGCTCTATTACACTGTTTCGTTCACATTTAAGATATTTGCATGAACTCACAGTTTTTGACCAACCAATGACAGTACAGAACGCTGTATCTCGCTAAATGACAACGTTCTTTAAGGTTTCACGATGCTTGCATGCGCTTTAACGAGAATATCACAATATAGCAGTTTCGCACTTGTAACGGTACAACACGCAGTATCTGGCTTGTTCATGCCGGTTTGTGTGCTTTCACAACATTTCACCTATTGCAGTTTCGTACATGCAATAAAACAACACAATCTCGTTAGATGACGTCCTTTTTGGTGGTTTCACGACGCTACCTAGCTTAAACTAACATAACTCAACCTAACATAACCTTCGCACTTCTATCGTTAGAAAACGTTTTACTGGCTACTTACATTGCTTTCAACAACATTACGACGGTTTCAAGAGCTTTCACATTAGATATCGCAGTTCCTGGCTTGTAATGGTGAAAAACACCGCATCTCACTAAGTGACATTGTTTAATGCGGTTTTACGACGGTTCATTACTTAACCTAACCTAACATTCGCACTTGTATCTAAAAACGCTCTATTACACTGTTTCGTTCACATTTAAGATATTTGCATGAACTCACAGTTTTTGACCAACCAATGACAGTACAGAACGCTGTATCTCGCTAAATGACAACGTTCTTTAAGGTTTCACGATGCTGCATGCGCTTTAACTAGAATATCATAATATAGCAGTTTCGCACTTGTAACGGTACAACACGCATTACCTGGCTAGTTCATGTCGTTTTGTGTGCTTTCACAACATTTCACCTATCGCAGTTTCGTACATGCATTAATACAACACATCTCGTCAGATGACGTCCTTTTTTGTGGTTTCACGATGCTACCTAGCCTAAAGTAACATAACTCACCCTAACATTACCTTCGCACTTCTATCGTTAGAAAACGTTTTACTCGCTACTTTACAATGCTCTCTACAACATTACGACGGTTTCATGCGCTTTCACAATAGATATCGCAGTTCCCGACTTGTAATGGTGAAAAACATTGCATCTCACTGACATTGTTTAATGCGGTTTTACGACGGTTCATATCCTAACCTAACCTAACATTCGCACTTGTATCTAAAAACGCTCTATTACACTGTTTCGTTCACATTTAAGATATTTGCATGAACTCACATTTTTTCACCAACCTATTACAGTACAGAACGCTGTATCTCGCTAAATGACAACGTTCTTTAAGGTTTCACGATGCTTGCATGCGCTTTAAGGAGAATATCACAATATAGCAGTTTCGCACTTGTAACGGTACATCACGCAGTATTTGGCTTGTTCATGCCGTTTTGTGTGCTTTCACAACATTTCACCTATCGCAGTTTTGTACTTTCAATAAAACAACACTATCTCGTTAGATGACGTCCTTTTTGATGGTTTCAGGACGCTACCTAGCTTAAACTAACATAACTCAACCTAACATAACCTTCGCACTTCTATCGTTAGAAAACGTTTTACTCGCTACTTACATTGCTTTCAACAACATTACGACGGTTTCAAGAGCTTTCACATTAGATATCGCAGTTCCCGACTTGTAATGGTGAAAAACATTGCATCTCACTGACATTGTTTAATGCGGTTTTACGACGGTTCATATCCTAACCTAACCTAACATTCGCACTTGTATCTAAAAACGCTCTATTACACTGTTTCGTTCACATTTAAGATATTTGCATGAACTCACATTTTTTGACCAACCTATTACAGTACAGAACGCTGTATCTCGCTAAATGACAACGTTCTTTAAGGTTTCACGATGCTTGCATGCGCTTTAAGGAGAATATCACAATATAGCAGTTTCGCACTTGTAACGGTACATCACGCAGTATTTGGCTTGTTCATGCCGTTTTGTGTGCTTTCACAACATTTCACCTATCGCAGTTTCGTACATGCATTAATACAACACATCTCGTCAGATGACGTCCTTTTTTGTGGTTTCACGATGCTACCTAGCCTAAAGTAACATAACTCACCCTAACATTACCTTCGCACTTCTATCGTTAGAAAACGTTTTACTCGCTACTTTACAATGCTCTCTACAACATTACGACGGTTTCATGCGCTTTCACAATAGATATCGCAGTTCCCGACTTGTAATGGTGAAAAACATTGCATCTCACTGACATTGTTTAATGCGGTTTTACGACGGTTCATATCCTAACCTAACCTAACATTCGCACTTGTATCTAAAAACGCTCTATTACACTGTTTCGTTCACATTTAAGATATTTGCATGAACTCACATTTTTTGACCAACCTATTACAGTACAGAACGCTGTATCTCGCTAAATGACAACGTTCTTTAAGGTTTCACGATGCTTGCATGCGCTTTAAGGAGAATATCACAATATAGCAGTTTCGCACTTGTAACGGTACAACACGCAGTATCTGGCTTGTTCATGCCGGTTTGTGTGCTTTCACAACATTTCACCTATTGCAGTTTCGTACATGCAATAAAACAACACAATCTCGTTAGATGACGTCCTTTTTGGTGGTTTCACGACGCTACCTAGCTTAAACTAACATAACTCAACCTAACATCCTTCGCACTTCATTCGTTAGAAAACGTTTTACTCGCTACTTTACAATGCTCTCTACAACATTACGACGGTTTTATGCGCTTTCACATTAGATATCGCAGTTCCCGGCTTGTAATGGTGAAAAACACTGCATCTCACTAAGTGACATTGCTTAATGCTGTTTTACGACGGTTCATATCTTAACCTAACCTAACCTTACCTAACCTAACCTAACTTCACCTAACTAACCTAATCATTCTAACATAACCTAACCTAACCTATCCTAACGCAACCCAACCCAACCTACCCTAACCTAACCTAACCTAACCTAACCTAACCAAACCCAACCCAACCCAACCTAACGACGGTTGCAAGCGCTTTCACGATATCGCAGTTCCCGACTTGTAATGGTGAAAAACACTGCATTTCACTAAGTGACATTGTTTAATGCGGTTTTACGACGGTTCATATCTTAACCTAGCCTAACATTCGTACTTGATCTAAAACGCTCTATTACACTGTTTCGTTCACAATTACAATATTTGCATAACCGCACAGTTTTTCACCAACTTATTGCAGTACAGAACGCTGTATCTGGCTAAATGACATCGTTCTTTGAGGTTACACGATGCTTGCATGCGCTTTAACGAGAATATCACAATATAGCAGTTTCTCACTTGTAACGGTACAACACGCATTACCTGGCTAGTTCATGTCGTTTTGTGTGCTTTCACAACATTTCACCTATCGCAGTTTCGTACATGCATTAATACAACACATCTCGTTAGATGACGTCCTTTTTGGTGGTTTCACGACGCTACCTAGCTTAAACTAACATAACTCAACCTAACATCCTTCGCACTTCTATCGTTAGAAAACGTTTTACTCGCTACTTTACAATGCTCTCTACAACATTACGACGGTTTTATGCGCTTTCACATTAGATATCGCAGTTCCCGGCTTCTAATGGTGAAAAACACTGCATCTCACTAAGTGACATTGTTTAATGCTGTTTTACGACGGTTCATATCTTAACCTAACCTAACATTCGCACTTGTATCTAAAAACGCTCTATAACACTGTTTCGTTCACAATTACAATATTTGCATAACCGCACAGTTTTTCACCAACTTATTGCAGTACAGAACGCTGTATCTGGCTAAATGACATCGTTCTTTGAGGTTACACGATGCTTGCATGCGCTTTAACGAGAATATCACAATATAGCAGTTTCTCACTTGTAACGGTACAACACGCAGTATCTGGCTTGTTCATGCCGTTTATGTGCTTTCACAACATTTCACCTAATGCAGTTTCGTACATGCAATAAAACAACACTATCTCGTTAGATGACGTCGTTTTTGATGGTTTCACGATGCTGCCTAGCTTAAACTAACATAACTCAACCTAACATGACCTTCGCACTTCTATCGTTAGAAAACGTTTTACTCGCTACTATACAATGCTCTCTACAACATTACGACGGTTTCATGCGCTTTCACAATAGATATCGCAGTTCCCGACTTGTAATGGTGAAAAACACTGCATCTCACTAAGTGACATTGTATAATGCGGTTTTACGACGGTTCATATCTTAACCTAACCTAACATTCGCACTTGTATCTAAAAACGCTCTATTACACTGTTTCGTTCACATTTAAGATATTTGCATGAACTCACATTTTTTGACCAACCTATTACAGTACAGAACGCTGTATCTCGCTAAATGACAACGTTCTTTAAGGTTTCACGATGCTTGCATGCGCTTTAACTAGAATATCATAATATAGCAGTTTCGCACTTGTAACGGTACAACACGCAGTACCTGGCTAGTTCATGTCGTTTTGTGTCCTTTCACAATATTTCACCTATCGCAGTTTCGTAGTAGCAATAAAACAACACTATCTCGTTAGATGACGTCGTTTTTGGTGGTTTCACGACGCTGCCTAGCTTAAACTAACATAACTCAACCTAACATGACCTTCGCACTCCTATCGTTAGAAAACGTTTTACTCGCTACTATACATTGCTTTCTACAACATTACGACGGTTTCAAGCGCTTTCACATTAGATATCGCAGTTCCCGACTTGTAATGGTGAAAAACACTGCATCTCACTAAGTGACATTGTTTAATTCTGTTTTACGACGGTTCATATCTTAACCTAACCTAACCTTACCTAACCTAACCTAACTTAACCTAACCTAACCTAACCATCCTAACATAACCTAACCTAACCTAACCTAACGCAACCCAACCCACCCTAACCTAACCTAACCTAACCTAACCAAACACAAGCCAACCCAACCCAACCCAACATTACGACGGTTTCATGCGTTTTCACATTAGATATCATAGTTCCCGACTTGTAATGGTGAAAAACACTACATCTCACTAAGTGACATTGTTTAATGCGGTTTTACGACGGTTCATATCTTAACCTAACCTAACAATTGCACTTGCATATAAAAACGCTTTATTACACTGTTTCGTTCACAATTACATTATTTGCATAACCTCACAGTTTTTCACCTACTTATATCAGTACAGAACGCTGTATCTCGCTAAATGACATCGTTCTTTAAGGTTTCACGATGCTTGCATGCGCTTTAACGAGAATATCACAATATAGCAGTTTCGCACTTGTAACGGTACAACACGCAATATCTGGCTTGTTCATGCCGTTTTGTGTGCTTTCGCAACATTTCACCTATTGCAGTTTCGTACATGCCAGAAAACAACACTATCTCGTTAGATGACGTCCTTTTTGGTTGGTTCACGATGCTACCTAGCCTAAAGTAACATAACTCAACCTAACATTACCTTCGCACTTCTATCGTTAGAAAACGTTTTACTCGCTACTTTACAATGCTCTCTACAACATTACGACGGTTTCATGCGCTTTCACAATAGATATCGCAGTTCCCGACTTGTAATGGTGAAAAACACTGCATCTCACTAAGTGACATTGTATAATGCGGTTTTACGACGGTTCATATCTTAACCTAACCTAACATTCGCACTTGTATCTAAAAACGCTCTATTACACTGTTTCGTTCACATTTAAGATATTTGCATGAACTCACATTTTTTGACCAACCTATTACAGTACAGAACGCTGTATCTCGCTAAATTACAACGTTCTTTAAGGTTTCACGATGCTTGCATGCGCTTTAACTAGAATTTCATAATATAGCAGTTTCGCACTTGTAACGGTACAACACGCAGTACCTGGCTAGTTCATGTCGTTTTGTGTCCTTTCACAATATTTCACCTATCGCAGTTTCGTAGTAGCAATAAAACAACACTATCTCGTTAGATGACGTCGTTTTTGGTGGTTTCACGACGCTGCCTAGCTTAAACTAACATAACTCAACCTAACGACCTTCGCACTCCTATCGTTAGAAAACGTTTTACTCGCTACTATACATTGCTTTCTACAACATTACGACGGTTTCAAGCGCTTTCACATTAGATATCGCAGTTCCCGACTTGTAATGGTGAAAAACACTGCATCTCACTAAGTGACATTGTTTAATTCTGTTTTACGACGGTTCATATCTTAACCTAACCTAACCTTACCTAACCTAACCTAACTTAACCTAACCTAACCTAACCATCCTAACATAACCTAACCTAACCTAACCTAACGCAACCCAACCCACCCTAACCTAACCTAACCTAACCTAACCAAACACAAGCCAACCCAACCCAACCCAACATTACGACGGTTTCATGCGTTTTCACATTAGATATCATAGTTCCCGACTTGTAATGGTGAAAAACACTACATCTCACTAAGTGACATTGTTTAATGCGGTTTTACGACGGTTCATATCCTAACCTAGCCTAACATTCGCACTTTATCTAAAAACGCTGTTTTACACTGTTTCGTTCACAATTACGATATTTGCATAACCTCACAGTTTTTCACCAACTTATTGCAGCACGGAACGCTGTATCTCGCGAAATGACATGGTTCTTTAAGGTTTCACGATGCTTGCATGCGCTTTAACGAGAATATCACAATATAGCAGTTTCGCACTTGTAACGGTACAACACGATATATCTGGCTTGTTCATGCCGTTTTGTGTGCTTTCGCAACATTTCACCTATTGCAGTTTTGTACATGCCAGAAAACAACACTATCTCGTTAGATGACGTCCTTTTTGGTGGTTTCACGATGCTACCTAGCCTAAACTAACATAACTCGACCACCATAACCTTCGCACTTCTATCGTTAGAAAACGTTTTACTCGCTACTTTACAATGCTTTCTACAACATTACGACGGTTTCATGCGATTTAAAATAAGATATCGCAGTTCCCCACTTGTAATGGTGAAAAAAACTGCATCTCACTAAGTGACATTGTTTAATGCGGTTTTACGACGGTTCATATCTTAACATAACCTAACATTCGCACTTCTATCTAAAAACGCTCTATTAGACTGTTTAGTTCACAATTACGATATTTGCATAACCTCACAGTGTTTCACCAACTTATTGCAGTACAGAATGCTGTATCTCGCTAAATGACATCGTTCTTCAAGGTTTCACGATGCTTGCATGCGCTTTAACGAGAATATCACAATATAGCAGGTTCGCGCTTGTAACGGTACAACACGCAGTATCTGGCTCGTTCATGCCGGTTTGTGTGCTTTCACATTTCACCTATTGCAGTTTCGTACATGCAATAAAACAACACAATCTCGTTAGATGACGTCCTTTTTGGTGGTTTCACGACGCTACCTAGCTTAAACTAACATAACTCAACCTAACATATCCTTCGCACTTCTATCGTTAGAAAACGTTTTACTCGCTACATTACAATGCTCTCTACAACATTACGACGGTTTTATGCGCTTTCTCATCAGATATCGCAGTTCCCGACTTGTAACGGTGAAAAACACTGCATCTCACCAAGTGACATTGTTTAATGCGGTTTTACGACGGTTCATATCTTATTCTAACCTAACATTCGCACTTGTATCTAAAAACGCTCTATTACACTCTTTCGTTCACATTTAAGATATTTGCATGACCTCACAGTTTTTCACCAACTTATTGCAGTACAGAACGCTGTATCTCGCTAAATGACATCGTTCTTTAAGGTTTCACGATGCTTGCATGCGCTTTAACGAGAATATCACAATATAGCAGTTTCGAACTTGTAACGGAACAACACGCAGTATCTGGCTTGTTCATGCCGGTTTGTGTGCTTTCACAACATTTCACTTATTGCAGTTTCGTACATGCAATAAAACAACACAATCTCGTTAGATGACGTCCTTTTTGGTGGTTTCACGACGCTACCTAGCTTAAACTAACATAACTCAACCTAACATATCCTTCGCACTTCTATCGTTAGAAAACGTTTTACTCGCTACTTTACAATGCTCTCTACAACATTACGACGGTTTTATCCGCTTTCACATTAGATATCGCAGCTCCCGGCTTGTAATGGTGAAAAACACTGCATCTCACTAAGTGACATTGTTTAATGCTGTTTTACGACGGTTCATATCTTAACCTAACCTAACATTCGCACTTGTATCTAAAAACGCTCTATAACACTGTTGCGTTCACAATTACGATATTTGCATAACCGCCAGTTTTTCACCAACTTATTGCAGTACAGAACGCTGTATCTGGTTAAATGACATCGTTCTTTGAGGTTACACGATTCTTGCATGCGCTTTAACGAGAATATCACAATATAGCAGTTTCTCACTTGTAACGGTACAACACGCAGTATATGGCTTGTTCATGCCGTTTTATGTGCTTTCACAACATTTCACCTATTGCAGTTTCGTACATGCAATAAAACAACACTATCTCGTTATATGACGTCGTTTTTGGTGGTTTCACGACGCTGCCTAGCTTAAACTAACATAACTCAACCTAAGATAACCTTCGCACTTCTATCGTTAGAAAACGTTTGACTCGCTACTCTACATTGCTTTCTACAACAATACGACGGTTTCAAGCGCTTTCACATTAGATATCGCAGTTCCCGACTTGTAATGGTGAAAAACACTGCATCTCACTAAGTGACATTGTTTAATGCTGTTTTACGACGGTTTATATATTAACCTTACCTAACCTTACCTAACCTAACCTAACCATCCTAACATAACCTAACCTTACCCAACCTAACGCAACCCAACCCAACCTAACGACGGTTGCAAGCGCTTTCACAATAGATATCGCAATTCCCGACTTGTAATGGTGAAAAACACTGCATTTCACTAAGTGACATTGTTTAATGCTGTTTTACGACGGTTCATATCTTAACCTAACCTAACATTCGCACTTGTATCTAAAAATGCTCTATAACACTGTTTCGTTCACAATTACGATATTTGCATAACCGCCAGTTTTTCACCAACTTATTGCAGTACAGAACGCTGTATCTGGCTAAATGCCATCGTTCTTTGAGGTTACACGATTCTTGCATGCGCTTTAACGAGAATATCACAATATAGCAGTTTCTCACTTGTAACGGTACAACACGCAGAATCTGGCGTGTTCATGCCGGTTTGTGTGCTTTCACAACATTTCACTTATTGCAGTTTCGTTCATGCAATAAAAAAACACAATCTCGTTAGATGACGTCCTTTTTGGTGGTTTCACGACGCTACCTAGCTTAAACTAACATAACTCAACCTAACATTACCTTCGCACTTCTATCGTTAGAAAACGTTTTACTCGCTACTTTACAATGCTCTCTACAACATTACGACGGTTTCATGCGCTTTCACAATAGATATCGCAATTCCCGACTTGTAATGGTGAAAAACACTGCATTTCACTAAGTGACATTGTTTAATGCTGTTTTACGACGGTTCATATCTTAACCTAACCTAACATTCGCACTTGTATCTAAAAACGCTCTATAACACTGTTTCGTTCACAATTACGATATTTGCATAACCGCCAGTTTTTCACCAACTTATTGCAGTACAGAACGCTGTATCTGGCTAAATGACATCGTTCTTTGAGGTTACACGATTCTTGCATGCGCTTTAACGAGAATATCACAATATAGCAGTTTCTCACTTGTAACGGTACAACACGCAGTATCTGGCGTGTTCATGCCGGTTTGTGTGCTTTCACAACATTTCACTTATTGCAGTTTCGTTCATGCAATAAAACAACACAATCTCGTTAGATGACGTCCTTTTTGGTGGTTTCACGACGCTACCTAGCTTAAACTAACATAACTCAACCTAACATTACCTTCGCACTTCTATCGTTAGAAAACGTTTTACTCGCTACTTTACAATGCTCTCTACAACATTACGACGGTTTCATGCGCTTTCACAATAGATATCGCAGTTCCCGACTTGTAATGGTGAAAAACACTGCATCTCACTAAGTGACATTGTATAATGCGGTTTTACGACGGTTCATATCTTAACCTAACCTAACATTCGCACTTGTATCTAAAAACGCTCTATTACACTGTTTCGTTCACATTTCAGATATTTGCATGAACTCACATTTTTTGACCAACCTATTACAGTACAGAACGCTGTATATCGCTAAATGACAACGTTCTTTAAGGTTTCACGATGCTTGCATGCGCTTTAACTAGAATATCATAATATAGCAGTTTCGCACTTGTAACGGTACAACACGCAGTACCTGGCTAGTTCATGTCGTTTTGTGTCCTTTCACAATATTTCACCTATCGCAGTTTCGTAGTAGCAATAAAACAACACTATCTCGTTAGATGACGTCGTTTTTGGTGGTTTCACGACGCTGCCTAGCTTAAACTAACATAACTCAACCTAACATGACCTTCGCACTCCTATCGTTAGAAAACGTTTTACTCGCTACTATACATTGCTTTCTACAACATTACGACGGTTTCAAGCGCTTTCACATTAGATATCGCAGTTCCCGACTTGTAATGGTGAAAAACACTGCATCTCACTAAGTGACATTGTTTAATTCTGTTTTACGACGGTTCATATCTTAACCTAACCTAACCTTACCTAACCTAACCTAACTTAACCTAACCTAACCTAACCATCCTAACATAACCTAACCTAACCTAACCTAACGCAACCCAACCCACCCTAACCTAACCTAACCTAACCTAACCAAACACAAGCCAACCCAACCCAACCCAACATTACGACGGTTTCATGCGTTTTCACATTAGATATCATAGTTCCCGACTTGTAATGGTGAAAAACACTACATCTCACTAAGTGACATTGTTTAATGCGGTTTTACGACGGTTCATATCCTAACCTAGCCTAACATTCGCACTTTATCTAAAAACGCTGTTTTACACTGTTTCGTTCACAATTACGATATTTGCATAACCTCACAGTTTTTCACCAACTTATTGCAGCACGGAACGCTGTATCTCGCGAAATGACATGGTTCTTTAAGGTTTCACGATGCTTGCATGCGCTTTAACGAGAATATCACAATATAGCAGTTTCGCACTTGTAACGGTACAACACGATATATCTGGCTTGTTCATGCCGTTTTGTGTGCTTTCGCAACATTTCACCTATTGCAGTTTTGTACATGCCAGAAAACAACACTATCTCGTTAGATGACGTCCTTTTTGGTGGTTTCACGATGCTACCTAGCCTAAACTAACATAACTCGACCACCATAACCTTCGCACTTCTATCGTTAGAAAACGTTTTACTCGCTACTTTACAATGCTTTCTACAACATTACGACGGTTTCATGCGATTTAAAATAAGATATCGCAGTTCCCCACTTGTAATGGTGAAAAAAACTGCATCTCACTAAGTGACATTGTTTAATGCGGTTTTACGACGGTTCATATCTTAACATAACCTAACATTCGCACTTCTATCTAAAAACGCTCTATTAGACTGTTTAGTTCACAATTACGATATTTGCATAACCTCACAGTGTTTCACCAACTTATTGCAGTACAGAATGCTGTATCTCGCTAAATGACATCGTTCTTCAAGGTTTCACGATGCTTGCATGCGCTTTAACGAGAATATCACAATATAGCAGTTTCGAACTTGTAACGGAACAACACGCAGTATCTGGCTTGTTCATGCCGGTTTGTGTGCTTTCACAACATTTCACTTATTGCAGTTTCGTACATGCAATAAAACAACACAATCTCGTTAGATGACGTCCTTTTTGGTGGTTTCACGACGCTACCTAGCTTAAACTAACATAACTCAACCTAACATATCCTTCGCACTTCTATCGTTAGAAAACGTTTTACTCGCTACTTTACAATGCTCTCTACAACATTACGACGGTTTTATCCGCTTTCACATTAGATATCGCAGCTCCCGGCTTGTAATGGTGAAAAACACTGCATCTCACTAAGTGACATTGTTTAATGCTGTTTTACGACGGTTCATATCTTAACCTAACCTAACATTCGCACTTGTATCTAAAAACGCTCTATAACACTGTTGCGTTCACAATTACGATATTTGCATAACCGCCAGTTTTTCACCAACTTATTGCAGTACAGAACGCTGTATCTGGTTAAATGACATCGTTCTTTGAGGTTACACGATTCTTGCATGCGCTTTAACGAGAATATCACAATATAGCAGTTTCTCACTTGTAACGGTACAACACGCAGTATATGGCTTGTTCATGCCGTTTTATGTGCTTTCACAACATTTCACCTATTGCAGTTTCGTACATGCAATAAAACAACACTATCTCGTTATATGACGTCGTTTTTGGTGGTTTCACGACGCTGCCTAGCTTAAACTAACATAACTCAACCTAAGATAACCTTCGCACTTCTATCGTTAGAAAACGTTTGACTCGCTACTCTACATTGCTTTCTACAACAATACGACGGTTTCAAGCGCTTTCACATTAGATATCGCAGTTCCCGACTTGTAATGGTGAAAAACACTGCATCTCACTAAGTGACATTGTTTAATGCTGTTTTACGACGGTTTATATATTAACCTTACCTAACCTTACCTAACCTAACCTAACCATCCTAACATAACCTAACCTTACCCAACCTAACGCAACCCAACCCAACCTAACGACGGTTGCAAGCGCTTTCACAATAGATATCGCAATTCCCGACTTGTAATGGTGAAAAACACTGCATTTCACTAAGTGACATTGTTTAATGCTGTTTTACGACGGTTCATATCTTAACCTAACCTAACATTCGCACTTGTATCTAAAAATGCTCTATAACACTGTTTCGTTCACAATTACGATATTTGCATAACCGCCAGTTTTTCACCAACTTATTGCAGTACAGAACGCTGTATCTGGCTAAATGACATCGTTCTTTGAGGTTACACGATTCTTGCATGCGCTTTAACGAGAATATCACAATATAGCAGTTTCTCACTTGTAACGGTACAACGCCCAGTATCTGGCGTGTTCATGCCGGTTTGTGTGCTTTCACAACATTTCACTTATTGCAGTTTCGTTCATGCAATAAAACAACACAATCTCGTTAGATGACGTCCTTTTTGGTGGTTTCACGACGCTACCTAGCTTAAACTAACATAACTCAACCTAACATATCCTTCGCACTTCTATCGTTAGAAAACGTTTTACTCGCTACTTTACAATGCTCTCTACAACATTACGACATTTTATCCGCTTTCACATTAGATATCGCAGTTCCCGGCTTGTAATGGTGAAAAACACTGCATCTCACTAAGTGACATTGTTTAATGCTGTTTTACGACGGTTCATATCTTAACCTAACCTAACATTCGCACTTGTATCTAAAAACGCTCTATTACACTGTATCGTTCACATTCAAGATATTTGCATGAACTCACATTTTTTGACCAACCTATTACAGTACAGAACGCTGTATCTCGCTAAATGACAACGTTCTTTAAGGTTTCACGATGCTTGCATGCGCTTTAACTAGAATATCATAATATAGCAGTTTCGCACTTGTAACGGTACAACACGCAGTACCTGGCTACTTCATGTCGTTTTGTGTCCTTTCACAATATTTCACCCATCGCAGTTTCGTAGTCGCAATAAAACAAATCAATCTCGTTAGATGACGTCCTTTTTGGTGGTTTCACGACGCTGCCTAGCTTATACTAACATAACTCAACCTAACATATCATTCGCACTTCTATCGTTAGAAAACGTTTTACTCACTACTTTACATTGCTTTCTACAACATTACGACGGTTTCAAGCGCTTTCACAATAAATATCGCAGTTCCTGACTTGTAATGGTGAAAAACACTGCATCTCACTAAGTGACATTGTTTAATGCGGTTTTACGACGGTTCATATCCTAACCTAGCCTAACATTCGCACTTGTATCTAAAAACGCTCTATAACACTGTTTCGTTCACAATTACGATATTTGCATAACCGCACTGTTTTTCACCAACCTATTGCAGTACAGAACGCTGTATCTCGCTAAATGACATCGTTCTTTGAGGTTACACAATGCTTGCATGCGCTTTACCGAGAATATCACAATATAGCAGTTTCTCACTTGTAACGGTACAACACGCAGTATCTGGCTTGTTCATGCCGTTTTATGTGCTTTCACAACATTTCACCTATTGCAGTTTCGTACATGCAATAAAACAACACTATCTCGTTAGATGACGTCCTTTTTTGTGGTTTCACGATGCTACCTAGCCTAAAGTAACATAACTCAACCTAACATTACCTTCGCACTTCTATCGTTAGAAAACGTTTTACTCGCTACTTTACAATGCTCTCTACAACATTACGACGGTTACATGCGCTTTCACAATAGATATCGCAGTTCCCGACTTGTAATGGTGAAAAACACTGCATCTCACTAAGTGACATTGTTTAATGCTGTTTTACGACGGTTCATATCTTAACCTAACCTAACCTAACCTTACCTAACCTAACCTAACTTAACCTAACTTAACCTAACCTAACCTAACCTAACCATCCTAACATAACCTAACCTAACCTAACCTAACGCAACCCAACCTACCCTAACCTAACCCAACCCAACCCAACCCAACCCAAACCAACCCAAACCAACCCAAACCAACCCAAACCAACCCAACCCAAATCAACCCAACTCAACCCAACCCAACCCAACCTAACGATGGTTGCAAGCGCTTTCACAATAGATATCGCAATTCCCGACTTGTAATGGTGAAAAACACTGCATTTCACTAAGTGACATTGTTTAATGCGGTTTTACGACGGTTCATATCTTAACCTAACCTAACATTCGCACTTGTATCTGAAAACGCTCTATAACACTGTTTCGTTCACAATTACGATATTTGCATAACCGCACAGTTTTTCACCAACTTATTGCAGTAGAGAACGCTGTATCTCGCTAAATGACATCGTTCTTTGAGGTTACACGATGCTTGCATGCGCTTTACCGAGAATATCACAATATAGCAGTTTCTCACTTGTAACGGTACAACACGCAGTATCTGGCTTGTTCATGCCGTTTTATGTGCTTTCACGACATTTCACCTATTGCAGTTTCGTACATGCAATAAAACAACACTATCTCGTTAGATGACGTCGTTTTTGGTGGTTTCACGACGCTGCCTAGCTTAAACTAACATAACTCAACCTAACATAACCCTCGCACTTCTATCGTTAGAAAACGTTTGACTCGCTATTCTACATTGCTTTCTACAACATTACGACGGTTTCAAGCGCTTTCACAATAGATATCACAGTTCCCGACTTGTAATGGTGAAAAACACTGCATCTCACTAAGTGACATTGTTTAATGCTGTTTTACGACGGTTCATATCTTAACCTAACCTAACCTAACCTAACCTTACCTAACCTAACATAACCTAACCTAACTTAACCTAACCTAACTTAACCTAACCTAACCTAACCATCCTAACATAACCTAACCTAACCTAACCTAACGCAACCCAACCTACCCTAACCTAGCCCAACCCAACCCAACCCAACCCAACCCAAACCAACCCAAACCAACCCAACCCAAATCAACCCAACCTAACGACGGTTGCAAGCGCTTTCACAATAGATATCGCAATTCCCGACTTGTAATGGTGAAAAACACTGCATTTCACTAAGTGACATTGTTTAATGCGGTTTTACGACGGTTCATATCCTAACCTAGCCTAACATTCGCACTTTATCTAAAAACGCTCTATTACACTGTTTCGTTCACAATTACGATATTTGCATAACCGCACAGTTTTTCACCAACTTATTGCAGTACAGAACGCTGTATCTGGCTAAATGACATCGTTCTTTGAGGTTACAAGATGCTTGCATGCGCTTTAACGAGAATATCACAATATAGCAGTTTCTCACTTGTAACGGTACAACACGCAGTATCTGGCTTGTTCATGCCGTTTTATGTGCTTTCACAACATTTCACCTATTGCAGTTTCGTACATGCAATAAAACAACACTATCTCGTTAGATGACGTCCTTTTTTGTGGTTTCACGATGCTACCTAGCCTAAAGTAACATAACTCAACCTAACATTACCTTCGCACTTCTATCGTTAGAAAACGTTTTACTCGCTACTTTACTATGCTCTCTACAACATTACGACGGTTACATGCGCTTTCACAATAGATATCGCAGTTCCCGACTTGTAATGGTGAAAAACACTGCATCTCACTAAGTGACATTGTTTAATGCTGTTTTACGACGGTTCATATCTTAACCTAACCTAACCTAACCTTACTTAACTTAACCTAACTTAACCTAACCTAACCTAACCTAACCATCCTAACATAACCTAACCTAACCTAACCCAACCCAACCCAACCTACCCTAACCCAACCCAACCCAACCCAACCCAACCCAAACCAACCCAAACCAACCCAAACCAACCCAAACCAACCCAACCCAAATCAACCCAACCCAACCCAACCCAACCCAACCTAACGACGGTTGCAAGCGCTTTCACAATAGATATCGCAATTCCCGACTTGTAATGGTGAAAAACACTGCATTTCACTAAGTGACATTGTTTAATGCGGTTTTACGACGGTTCATATCTTAACCTAACCTAACATTCGCACTTGTATCTGAAAACGCTCTATAACACTGTTTCGTTCACAATTACGATATTTGCATAACCGCACAGTTTTTCACCAACTTATTGCAGTACAGAACGCTGTATCTCGCTAAATGACATCGTTCTTTGAGGTTACACGATGCTTGCATGCGCTTTACCGAGAATATCACAATATAGCAGTTTCTCACTTGTAACGGTACAACACGCAGTATCTGGCTTGTTCATGCCGTTTTATGTGCTTTCACGACATTTCACCTATTGCAGTTTCGTACATGCAATAAAACAACACTATCTCGTTAGATGACGTCGTTTTTGGTGGTTTCACGACGCTGCCTAGCTTAAACTAACATAACTCAACCTAACATAACCCTCGCACTTCAATCGTTAGAAAACGTTTGACTCGCTATTCTACATTGCTTTCTACAACATTACGACGGTTTCAAGCGCTTTCACAATAGATATCACAGTTCCCGACTTGTAATGGTGAAAAACACTGCATCTCACTAAGTGACATTGTTTAATGCTGTTTTACGACGGTTCATATCTTGACCTAACCTAACCTAACTTAACCTAACCTAACTTAACCTAACCTACCTTAACCTAACCTAACCTAACCATCCTAACATAACCTAACCTAACCTAACCCAACCCAACCCAACCCAACCCAACCCAACCCAACCCAACCCAACCCAACCCAACCCAACCCAAACCAACCCAAACCAACCCAACCCAAATCAACCCAACCTAACGACGGTTGCAAGCGCTTTCACAATAGATATCGCAATTCCCGACTTGTAATGGTGAAAAACACTGCATTTCACTAAGTGACATTGTTTAATGCGGTTTTACGACGGCTCATATCCTAACCTAGCCTAACATTCGCACTTTATCTAAAAACGCTCTATTACACTGTTTCGTTCACAATTACGATATTTGCATAACCGCACAGTTTTTCACCAACTTATTGCAGTACAGAACGCTGTATCTGGCTAAATGACATCGTTTTTTGAGGTTACAAGATGCTTGCATGCGCTTTAACGAGAATATCACAATATAGCAGTTTCTCACTTGTAACGGTACAACACGCAGTATCTGGCTTGTTCATGCCGTTTTATGTGCTTTCACAACATTTCACCTATTGCAGTTTCGTACATGCAATAAAACAACACTATCTCGTTAGATGACGTCGTTTTTGGTGGTTTCACGACGCTGCCTAGCTTAAACTAACATAACTCAACCTAACATAACCCTCGCACTTCTATCGTTAGAAAACGTTTGACTCGCTATTCTACATTGCTTTCTACAACATTACGACGGTTTCAAGCGCTTTCACAATAGATATCACAGTTCCCGACTTGTAATGGTGAAAAACACTGCATCTCACTAAGTGACATTGTTTAATGCTGTTTTACGACGGTTCATATCTTAACCTAACCTAACCTAACTTAACCTAACCTAACTTAACCTAACCTAACCTAACCATCCTAACATAACCTAACCTAACCTAACCTAACGCAACCCAACCTACCCTAACCTAACCCAACCCAACCCAACCCAACCCAACCCAACCCAACCCAAACCAACCCAAACCAACCCAACCCAAATCAACCCAACCTAACGACGGTTGCAAGCGCTTTCACAATAGATATCGCAATTCCCGACTTGTAATGGTGAAAAACACGGCATTTCACTAAGTGACATTGTTTAATGCGGTTTTACGACGGTTCATATCCTAACCTAGCCTAACATTCGCACTTTATCTAAAAACGCTCTATTACACTGTTTCGTTCACAATTACGATATTTGCATAACCGCACAGTTTTTCACCAACTTATTGCAGTACAGAACGCTGTATCTGGCTAAATGACATCGTTCTTTGAGGTTACAAGATGCTTGCATGCGCTTTAACGAGAATATCACAATATAGCAGTTTCTCACTTGTAACGGTACAACACGCAGTATCTGGCTTGTTCATGCCGTTTTATGTGCTTTCACAACATTTCACCTATTGCAGTTTCGTACATGCAATAAAACAACACTATCTCGTTAGATGACGTCGTTTTTGGTGGTTTCACGACGCTGCCTAGCTTAAACTAACATAACTCAACCTAACATAACCCTCGCACTTCTATCGTTAGAAAACGTTTGACTCGCTATTCTACATTGCTTTCTACAACATTACGACGGTTTCAAGCGCTTTCACATTAGATATCGCAGTTCCCGACTTGTAATGGTGAAAAACACTGCATCTCACTAAGTGACATTGTTTAATGCTGTTTTACGACGGTTCATATATTAACCTAACCTAACCTTACCTAACCTAACCATCCTAACATAACCTAACCTAACCTAACCTAACGCAACCCAACCCAACCTAACGACGGTTGCAAGCGCTTTCACAATAGATATCGCAGTTCTCGACTTGTAATGGTGAAAAACACTGCATTTCACTAAGTGACATTGTTTAATGCGGTTTTACGACGGTTCATATCTTAACCTAACCTAACATTCGCACTTGATCTAAAACGCTCTATTACACTGTTTCGTTCACAATTACGATATATGCATAACCTCACAGTGTTTCACCGACTTATTGCAGTACAGAATGCTGTATCTCGCTAAATGACATCGTTCTTCAAGGTTTCACGATGCTTGCATGCGCTTTAACGAGAATATCACAATATAGCAGTTTCGCACTTGTAACGGTACATTACGCAGTATTTGGCTCGTTCATGCCGGTTTGTGTGCTTTCACAACATTGCACCTATTGCAGTTTCGTACATGCAATAAAACAACACAATCTCGTTAGATGACGTCCTTTTTGGTGGTTTCACGACGCTACCTAGCTTAAACTAACATAACTCAACCTAACATATCCTTCGCACTTCTATCGTTAGAAAACGTTTTACTCGCTACTTTACAATGCTCTCTACAACATTACGTCGGTCTTATGCGCTTTCTCATTAGATATCGCAGTTCCCGACTTGTAATGGTGAAAAACACTGCATCTCACTAAGTGACATTGTTTAATGCGGTTTTACGACGGTTCATATCTTAATCTAACCTAACATTCGCACTTGTATCTAAAAACGCTCTATAACACTGTTTCGTTCACAATTACGATATTTGCATAACCGCACAGTTTTTCACCAACCTATTGCAGTACAGAACGCTGTATCTCGCTAAATGACATCGTTCTTTGAGGTTACACGATGCTTGCATGCGCTTTACCGAGTATCACCATATAGCAGTTTCTCACTTGTAACGGTACAACACGCAGTATCTGGCTTGTTCATGCCGTTTTATGTGCTTTCACAACATTTCACCTATTGCAGTTTCGTACATGCAATAAAACAACACTATCTCGTTAGATGTCCTTTTTTGTGGTTTCACGATGCTACCTAGCCTAAAGTAACATAACTCAACCTAACCTATCCTTCGCACGTCTATCGTTAGAAAACGTTTTACTCGCTACTTTACAATGCTCTCTACAACATTACGACGGTTTTATGCGCTTTCACATTAGATATCGCAGTTCCCCGCTTGCAATGGTGAAAAACACTGCATCTCACTAAGTGACATTGTTTAATGCGGTTTTACGACGGTTCACATCTTAACCTAACCTAACATTCGCACTTGTATCTAAAAACGCTCTATAACACTGTTTCGTTCACAATTACGATATTTGCATAACCGCACAGTTTTTCACCAACCTATTGCAGTACAGAACGCTGTATCTCGCTAAATGACATCGTTCTTTGAGGTTTCACGATGCTTGCATGCGCTTTAACGAGAATATCACAATATAGCAGTTTCTCACTTGTAACGGTACAACACGCAGTATCTGGCTTGTTCATGCCGGTTTTTGTGCTTTCACCACATTTCACCTATTGCAGTTTCGTACATGCAATAAAACAACACAATCTCGTTAGATGACGTCCTTTTTGGTGGTTTAACGACGCTGCCTAGCTTAAACTAACAACTCAACCTAACATAACCTTCGCACTTCTATCGTTAGAAAACGTTTGACTCACTACTCTACATTGCTTTCTACAACATTACGACGGTTTCAAGCGCTTTCACATTAGATATCGCAGTTCCCGACTTGTAATGGTGAAAAACACTGCATCTCACTATGTAACATTGTTTAATGCTGTTTTACGACGGTTCATATCTTAACCTAACCTAACCTAACCTTACCTAACCTAACCTAACTTAACCTAACCTAACCTAACCATCCTAACCTAACCTAACCTAACGCAACCCAACCTACCCTAACCTAACCCAACCCAACCCAACCCAACCCAACCCAAACCAACCCAACCCAAATCAACCCAACCCAACCCAACCCAACCCAACCTAACGACGGTTGCAAGCGCTTTCACAATAGATATCGCAATTCCCGACTTGTAATGGTGAAAAACACTGCATTTCACTAAGTGACATTGTTTAATGCGGTTTTACGACGGTTCATATCCTAACCGAGCCTAACATTCGCACTTTATCTAAAAACGCTCTATAACACTGTTTCGTTCACAATTACGATATTTGCATAACCGCACAGTTTTTCACCAACTTATTGCAGTACAGAACACTGTATCTGGCTAAATGACATCGTTCTTTGAGGTTACACTATGCTTGCATGCGCTTTAACGAGAATATCACAATATAGCAGTTTCTCACTTGTAACGGTACAACACGCAGTATCTGGCTTGTTCATGCCGTTTTATGTGCTTTCACAACATTTCACCTATTGCAGTTTCGTACATGCAATAAAACAACACTATCTCGTTAGATGACGTCGTTTTTGGTGAATTCACGATGCTGCCTCCTTAAACTAACATAACTCAACCTAACATAACCTTCGCACTTCTATCGTTAGAAAACGTTTGACTCGCTATTCTACATTGCTTTCTACAACATTACGACGGTTTCAAGCGCTTTCACATTAGATATCGCAGTTCCCGACTTGTAATGGTAAAAACACTGCATCTCACTAAGTGACATTGTTTAATGCTGTTTTACGACGGTTCATATATTAACCTAACCTTACCTAACTTAACCTAACCTAACCTAACCATCCTAACATAACCTAACCTAACCTAACCTAACGCAACCCAACCCAACCTAACGACGGTTGCAAGCGCTTTCACAATAGATATCGCAGTTCTCGACTTGTAATGGTGAAAAACACTGCATTTCACTAAGTGACATTGTTTAATGCGGTTTTACGACGGTTCATATCTTAACCTAACCTAACATTCGCACTTGATCTAAAACGCTCTATTACACTGTTTCGTTCACAATTACGATATATGCATAACCTCACAGTGTTTCACCAACTTATTGCAGTACAGAATGCGGTATCTCGCTAAATGACATCGTTCTTCAAGGTTTCACGATGCTTGCATGCGCTTTAACGAGAATATCACAATATAGCAGTTTCGCACTTGTAACGGTACATTACGCAGTATTTGGCTCGTTCATGCCGGTTTGTGTGCTTTCACAACATTGCACCTATTGCAGTTTCGTACATGCAATAAAACAACACAATCTCGTTAGATGACGTCCTTTTTGGTGGTTTCACGACGCTACCTAGCTTAAACTAACATAACAACCTAACATATCCTTCGCACTTCTATCGTTAGAAAACGTTTTACTCGCTACATTACAATGCTCTCTACAACATTACGTCGGTCTTATGCGCTTTCTCATTAGATATCGCAGTTCCCGACTTGTAATGGTGAAAAACACTGCATCTCACTAAGTGACATTGTTTAATGCGGTTTTACGACGGTTCATATCTTATTCTAACCTAACATTCGCACTTGTATCTAAAAACGCTCTATTACACTCTTTCGTTCATATTTAAGATATTTGCATGACCTCACAGTTTTTGACCAACTTATTGCAGTACAGAACGCTGTATCTCGCTAAATGACATCGTTCTTTAAGGTTTCACGATGCTTGCATGCGCTTTAACGAGAATATCACAATATAGCAGTTTCGCACTTGTAACGGTACAACACGCAGTACCTGGCTAGTTCATGCCATTTCGTGTCCTTTCACGATATTTCACCTATCGCAGTTTCGTAGTCGCAATAAAACAACACAATCTCGTTAGATGACGTCCTTTTTGGTGGTTTCACGACGCTACCTAGCTTAAACTAACATAACTCAACCTAACATATTGCCGCGCGCTTGATCTGCCAGCGCAAAAGAGGCAGACGAAGTGGCAGTTCCCCTCGTGCCATTGTTCTGTTTTTGGCTGCGCTGAGCCGACCGCTCTTCGGACTTTTGTGAGGACGCCTTAAAAACGTCTCCTGTCTCTTTAACGTGACATTTTAATGGTGGAGGTGCGGGGTAACCTCACCTATGCAACAGACTCCTTCTAGCAGCCGGAACGTGACCCAAAACCCAGAGCTTACGCCGGTACACCGTTTCAGTCGGAGGATTCGAGGACTGTCCCCCGAGTTTGTGCCTCACAGTACAAGTACGTCGACTGGTATGGAGAATACTGTTGCTGTCACCGCTTCCCCTACCGCTGGAGCCGCCGCTGCTCCAACCGCTGCACCCGCAGCTGCACCCACTCATTACACGCTACAAAAACCACGTGTTCCGAGTCCCTTTCGTGGTGGCCTCTATGAAGATGTGGAAGATTGGCTGGCTGAGTACGAGTACGTAGCGGATTTCAACGGGTGGGACGAAGTAGCGAAGCTCAAGAATGTGTACTTTAGTCTTCTGGATGGTGCTCGCACATGGTTCCAGAACCGCAAGGGCCTCCTAACGTCGTGGCATGAGTTCTGTCACAGGCTCCGCGAAACGTACTCGAGTCTCGATCGTCGAGAGCGCGCTGAAAGGGCCCTCCAGTCCCGCATGCAGATGCCTAATGAAGGTGTGGCTACATACGTGGAGGATATGGTTCATCTGTTCACTCGCGCCGATCCAACCATGCCGGAAGACAAGAAGCTGCGACACTTGATGCGAGGTGTGAAAGAGCAGCTCTTCGCTGGACTCATTCGTAGTCCGCCTAGAACGGTCGCGGAGTTCCTCACTGAAGCCGTCGCCATGGAAAAGGCGCTGCAGCAGCGGAACCAGTACGATCGGCAAGTGAATGCTACCTATACCAC